>NW_015386378.1:43406-45577 GCF_001527695.2 Protobothrops mucrosquamatus | reverse complement strand
AGACAGACAGACAGACAGACAGACAGACAGACAGACAGACAGACAGACAGACAGACAGACACCCAGCTCACCGTGGCGATAGGGGTTGTAGAGGGACATGAAGGCCGAGCCGGCTGTCAACAGGCATTTTTGCAAGGGGCTGGTGGGGATGTGGTTCGGATAGAGGGGGAAATGGTTCGCTTCTTCCAGGGGGCTGAGGAAAGTTGAGAGGGGGCTGGCGTGTCTAATTGGTCGCCCTGCACGGAAGACGAAGGGTTAAAGTTAGAGAATCAGAAACATTTCAAGACTTTAGTTTGTTTTTTCTAACTTTCCAAAGCCCTGGAATGCAGTCAAAAGACAAGCAGCATTTAATACATTCGTTGTTGTTGTTTTTCCTGGGTGACCTGCTTGTTATTACTGATATCCTGCATGCAAGCAAGGCATACTTTAAGATCTGTGGACTTCAACTCCCAGAATTCCACGCTGGCTGGGGAATTCTGGGAGCTGAAGTCCACCTAGAAACAGAAACGCTGATCTAGGTTTTGGGTGGGGCTTAATCAGTGTTTCTCAACCCTGGCCACTTTAAGAGGTCTGGACCACTCCCAGAATCCCACGCTGGCTGGGGAATTCTGGGAGTTGAAGTCCACCTGTTTTAAAGGGGCCAAGCTTGATGTAGACGCTTTCATAAACACTTGTATACTAGGGTCCCTTTCAAAATGTACAATTTCACAAATTCCAGGGGATGAGCTTAAACTTATGTGCGACTTGACGTTGTACCAGACCCCTGTGCAGAGTTTCCTACTTCGTTGTACAACAGAGTTTTGGTGAGAATGCATGCAAAACACGATCCGTTCTCTACCTACAACAAAAGAGCATTACAAATGGCGTGGCTGCAAGGTGAGGGGCACGTAAATTTACTATTAAAAAAAAAAAAAAAGCAGATATCCGAAAGCGAGGAAAGTTTGGCAAGGAGACCTGGACCCGACAGAAGACTTGCCTGTGAGCCAGGAGGACTCCAAAACATTTCCCACGTTCCCTATCCAAGGCAGGAAATTCAGAGCACGATTGGACAGCAACCTGTGCATGGTTGGGATCTTCCTCCACGGGGCAAAACTCTGCAAAAAAGAGGAATTTTTTTTGTTGTTTTTTTAAAGTGCATTTTTCAGAGCAGGGAAGATAGCCCTGGAGACTATTAAAGACATTGCAAGCAAAGGAGGGGATAAGAGACTGGACGGCCATTTGTCCGAAATGGTATAGGGTTTCCTGCCTGAGCAGGGGGTTGGACTAGATGACCTCCAAGGGCCCTTTATTATTATTATTATTATTATTATTATTATTATTATTATTATTATTAACAATAATTAAATAATAATAATAATAATAATACGCTTCCAGGCTTTGAAGCGGTGCTACAGCGCCACCATCTGGCCGTAAGTCTCGCGTCAGAGCAAAAGAGAAAGCGGAGAGCGCCCTCTAGCGGCCGGCTCCAAAGAAACCCGTATGAACAAGCAGGATTTTGCTGGGATTTTAAAAACGAATCTTGGAAAATTGCTGCGGGTTGGGGGGGGGGAAGCGACGTAATTCTCCGCGGGGCACAAGGGAGAAGCGGGGGGGAGAGACGCATATAGGACCCCAGACTCCCCACCATCACCCTTCCAACTGTTGCACTCGGCTGTGGCGGCCAAAGTCCACCCTTTCCAATCCAGCAGGAAAAATTTTTTTTTTTCCCGGCTGGAAAAATGGTTTCTCCTGCAAAGCGGATGCGGTGAAAGTAACCAGGATTTTAAAATTACTCCCTTGTATGAACACGCAAAGTCTACGAGAGCAGCGCTCAACCTTGGACCCTTTTCAGCTGGGTGGACTTCGATTCCCAGAATCCTCCGGTCAGTAGGCTGGAGGATTCTGGGAGTTGAAGTTCACCCAGCTCCAAGGGGGGAGGGGGCAAGGTCGAGCAACGTTGCCTTGAGGGGGGGGCACCAGATCTGTATTCCTTTGGCGGAGGGAAAGGCTGGCGGCTCCCCACCGTTGCGTTCCAAAGCCCATCCTCCGCAGCCTGCAAGGGCAAGGTGGAGAGAGAGAGGGAGCCCCCTTTGCCCGAGCCACTGACCTCCAGACGCGTTGCGCACCGATCCTTCCCACCGCAGAGTATTCTGGATCTAGGCACTGTGTGTGTGTGTGTGTGTGTGTGTGTG
>NW_015386378.1:30430-43358 GCF_001527695.2 Protobothrops mucrosquamatus | reverse complement strand
TGTGTGTGTGTGTGTGTGAGAGAGAGAGAGAGAGAGAGAATTGTCCGCCCTCTGGATCTAGGGTCGGTGTGTGTGTGTGTGTTTGTGTGTGTGTGTGTGTGAGAGAGAGAGAGAGAGGTATGTGTGCGTGCTTTGGAGTTGTCCGCCCCTCGGGCGAGCGAGCCCCTGTTGCAAAGACCCCAACCCGGGCCTTCCCAGAAGCCCCCAACCCTCTTGGCACGGCTCCCCGGGCGCGCCGGCCGTTGCGCGCAACAGCCGCTTTCGCTTTGCGCTTCTCTCGGCTCGGAGACGGCCGGCTGGCTGGCAGGCTGCTCGGGCGGGCTCGTGTTCCCGGGGGGACTCTATTTCCAGTAGGACTCAACCCGGCAGCGCTAGGGGGAGCGGAGAGGCGGTTGCACCGGCCGAGGAGGACGGCGGCGGGGCGGGCACCATGCGGGCGGCGGCGGCGGGCACGGCTCTGCAAGGGCTCTTCGCCGTCTACAAGCCGCCGGGCGTGCACTGGATGACGGTCACGGAGACGGTGAAGCTGCACCTGATCAAGGGTGAGCCGCTTCCTCCTCCGAGCCCCCCCCCCGCTTCTCCTTTCAGCCCCCCCCCGGCCAGAGACTGCCGACACCCCCTGCCCCCCCCAGCGGTGCAGATTCTGCAAGCGCGCCGCCCGCGGGCGCCTCCCCCGTTTCCCCCTTTGCGCTTTTGCCAGCGCGCAGCGGGTTTTCCAAGGGCGCGATTGCGCCTCTGCCTGTTCCTCGGGGCTGGATTTCCGTTCCAGCTGTTACACACACACACACACACACACACACACAGAAGCTAGTTTCTCCCCCACCCCCAGATTTTTAGCTTTGGAGGGAGAGGCTGCTCTGGAGGGCCACAAACGATCCTGGTTTACGCAGGAAGCCCCCGCTAGATGCATCATAAAGGCGATTTGTGGGTCAAGATTGAAATGAAGGGGTCCTTGGTGCTCTCTGAGCTTGGTGGTTTTCTTGCGGACGTCTCATGACCCAACTAGGGAATGTTATCAGTGCTAAAGGAATGGGTTTGCAGACAAGAGGAGGAGGAGGAGGAGAAGGAAAAGAGGAAGGAGGGAGGAGAAATAATGGAGAAGAGGAGCTGTGGGGTCCTCGGGGTGCTCTCTGAGCTTGCTCCTTTTCTTGCAGACATTTCATTACCCAACTAGGTAACGTCATCAGGGCTAGAAGGAAGTGGGGCTTGCAGGGAGGAGGAGGAGGAGGAGGAGGAGGAGGAGGACTGTGGGGTCCTTGGTGCTCTCTGAGCTTGGTGCTCTTCTTGCAGACGTTTCATCACCCAACTAGGGAACATCATCAGGGCTAGAAGGAAGTGGGGTTTGCGAGAAGACGACGACTGTGGAATCTTTGGTGCTCTCTGAGCTTGGGTGGGTTTTTTTGCAGACATTTCATGACCCAACTAGGGAACATCATCAGTGCTAGAAGGGAATGGGCTTTGCAGGGAGGAGGAGGAGGAGGAAGAGGACTGTGGAATCTTTGGTGCTCTCTGAGCTTGGCTGTTTCCTTGCAGACGTTTCATGACCCAAACTAGGCAACGTCATCAGTGTTAGTACCAAGGACCCCTCAGATACATAACACGGCTTTTCCCAGAAGTTGAGAACATCTGGAGGGCTCCAAAGGAGCGGAATGGATGGCTGTAAACCTATCAGGAAAGCCTTGTCTTCCTTCCCAAGAGGCGTTTAGCAAAATGGGACGAGTTTCCAGAAAACTAACAAAAGAGTTGGAAGGGACCTTGGAGGTCTTCTAATCCAGCCCCCCCGGCTCAAATACAAATTCCTGCGCGCTTGACTCAGAAGAAAGGTCTGAGGAATCCAGATGTCAGAGGGGATGTGAAGAGGGGAAAAAAATGTTTTGTTTTCTGCTTCCAGGCTTAAACTCGTTAAAGCACCCAGAACCTTGTCAACAAATATGCTTTCAGCCCAGCGTGGCCGAAAAGGAGGAGAGCGGGAAGGAATTAACCTTGACGGTTAGCCAGGTTCCTATGCTGGCTGACCATCCTTTAGGTAAGATGGTGGAAGAGAATTTGCAGAAATCGGGACCCAGGCAAAACTGGATCAGGAGCGCCGCCAGTCCGAAGGAGAAATCTTATCTTTGCCGCTTGTGTTTTGTCCGAGATCTTCCGCTGAATAATTTTCACTGTGTGAAATCAACCTTCCCCCAGCCAGGAGCTTTTCCAGGATTCTTGGCAAAACATTTCCTCTTTTCAGGCTGAATGGCGCGGTGGATGCCATCTGGCATCTTTTTTAAAAAAAACACCACCACCATGTTGGGCATTTTTCTTTAAAAATAATAATAATTAAAAGGTAATCTTTTGCTTGGCCCAGTGGGAATGTTTTTGATTTCTCACCGTTTGCTTTGTACAGCGGGAGCGTCCTTTTCCGCTGTTAAAATCCGTGTTGGTTTTCCTCACAGTTTCGGGACCGGTTTTTACGCAGTTAAACGTTGGAGCAGGCCCTCGTCTGGACATGCAATCGTCCGGAGTGTTTGGTAAGTAAAAGCAACTCTAGGCATTAAAATTCCTTGGGAAGGAAAGGGAGGCTTGATCAAACTTACTAAGCCAGTTTTGAACTGGGATATCAGCAGAGCGTCAATATATCTATGGAGAGTCTCGATCCTCCAGATCCTGGTTGTCCCAAAGGTGCTTTTTCAGGAGGCACCTGGAATTCTTTATTTTTCTTTGAAGATGTTTCGCTTCTCATCCAAGAAGCTTCTGACTCCATACCCATTTGCACAACTCAGATGATCCTGAGGACACAGGTAAACCTCCAAATGGCTTGTTGTTGTTAGTTGCAAAGTCGTGTCCGACCCATCGTGACCCCATGGACAACGTTCCTCCAGGCCTTCCTGTCCTCTCCCATCTTCTGGCGTCCATTGAAGCTCAGGCCTCCTGCTTCAGTGACTCCATCCAGCCACCTCCTTCTCTGTCGTCCCCTTCTTCTCTTGCCCTCCATCTTTCCCAGCATGAGGCTCTTCTCCAGTGAGTCCTTCCTTCTCATTAGGTGGCCGAAGTCCTTGAGTGTCAACTTCAGGATCTGGCCTTCTAAAGAGCAGTCGGGGTTGATCTCCTCTAGGACTGACCGGTTTGATCGCCTTGCAGTCCAGGGGACTCGCAGGAGTCTTCTCCAGCACCAGAGTGCAAAGGCCTCCATTCTTTGGCGCTCAGCCTTTCTTATGGACCAACTTTCTCTCTAAATGGATGAAAATGACCAGCTGTCTGCAAGGAGTATAAATCCTTCCCTTCCCCACCATCCAGTTAGAGCTGAAGAAGCTTCTTGGAGGAGAAGCGAAACGTCTTCAAAGAAAAACAAGAAAGTCCAGTTGCTTCTTGAAAAAGCATCTTTTTCTCCTGCAATTCACTCGGCTTTTAGAAATGTTTCCGTTAACCCTATTAGGAACGACTACTCAGCTTTATTGGATTGTGTTGTTGTTGGTTTTTTTTAAGCTTCTCCTGTTTGAAAACGGGGGCTTATCCAGAATTTTTCTAGGATGATGGATTTACAATTTTGAACAATCCTTTCTCCCCCCCCCCCCCAGTGTTCTGGGCAATTATTCCTGCCCAGATTAATTTAAAGCCACTTTGATCTGGCTGCTGGAACTCAATGATAGGAGACTGTGACGTTTTTAATTCTCAAGTTGTTTTGCCTTCTGCGTTTTACTCCTCCAGTACTCGGCGTGGGTCACGGCACCAAGCTGCTCAAAGATTGGTACAATGCACATCTTACCAGGGTAAGCAGCCCCTCCGTTTCTGGCGCTTAGTAGGCAGCGCTATTTGTTTGCAACGCAAAGCTCTGTTTATATTTAGGGAGAGCTGGTGTAGCACACATGGGGAAATCCCTCAATTTGTAAATAAACCCCCCTTAAGTCTCGGGGAGGCTCTCAAAATAGCCCACGAGGCATGTGGAGACGTAAATTTAGCTTCATCTCCTGAGCTGGAAGAAACTTTGTAGAAGAGAATATCTGTAGCTGAGGATCGAACTGTGGGGTTCTTGGTGGCCTTTGAGCCTGGTGGTTTTCTTGCAGACCTTTCATTACCCAACTAGGTAACATCATCAGTGCTAGAAGGGAGTGGGATTGGTGGAGATGAGGAGAACTCTGGGGTCCTTGGTGCTCTCCGAGTTGGGCTGTTTGCTTGCAGACGTTTCATTACCCAGCTAGGTAACATCATCAGTGCTAGAAGGGAGTGGGGTTTGCAAGGAGGAGGAGGGGGAGAAAGAAAACAGGAAGGAGGAGAATGAATGGAGAAGAGGAAGAGAACTGTGGGGTCCTTGGTGCTCTCTGAGCCTGGTGGTTTTCTTGCAGATGTTTCATTACCCAACTAGGTAACATCATCAGTGCTAGAAGGGAGTGGGGATTGCAGGGAGGAGGAGGAGGAGGAGGAGAAAAAGAGAAGGAGGAGGAGGAGGAAGAGGACTGTGGGGTCTTTGATGCTCTCTGAGCTTGCTTCTTTTCTTGCAGACATTTCACTACCCAACTAGGTAACAGCATCAGTGCTAGAAGGGAGTGGGGCTTGCAGGGAGGAGGAGGAGGAGGAGAAGGAAGAGGAGGATTGTGGGGTCCTCGGTGCTCTCTGAGCTTGCTTCTTTTCTCGCAGACATTTCATGACCCAACTAGGTAACATCATCAGTTCTAGAAGGGAGTGGAGCTTGCAGGGAGGAGGAGGAGAAGAGAAGGAGGAGAAGGAAGAGGAGGACTGTGGGGTCCTTGGTGCTCTCTGAGCTTGCTTCTTTTCTCGCAGACATTTCATGACCCAACTAGGTAACATCATCAGTGCTAGATAGGAGAGGGGTTTCCCTCTCCGTTGATATTCAAGAACAATTTCTGTCCAAAACAGCAAGTTCGGCTCTTGGGTCTTTTCTTGGGCTGACAATTCTGCTTTGAGGGAGTTTCTCTCTCTGCCTTTGCAAGGCGCAGTGTGCTATCAGGATGTTTCCCTTTCCAAAGGCATACACCGTTAGCGGCTTCTTTGGCAAAGCCACCGACAATTTCTCGGACACCGGGAAGCTGATTGAGAAGAGCACATTTGGTAAGTGACTCGTCCAGGGGGCCTAAGGCGACCGGCTCTACGGTTGGTGATTTCCCAGGATTGGAAAAAATCTTTTCTGAATTGCTTTGGGAAAAGATGGGGGGAAATCAGAGGAAAGGAAGCTAAACGTGGATTGTCTTCTTCTTTGGAGATCACGTAACACGGGAGAAGCTGGAGCGGATTGTTTCGGTGATCCAGGGATCCAATCACAAGGCTTTACTGCAGTGAGTACCAAATTGCAGTGACTGTGTTTGAAGGGCAACGTGCTTCTGGTGTGGTGTGGAAGGGGCCTGGCTCAACCCTGCTTAAAATTAGGGACATTCAGGAAGAATTAGAATCGGGATAGAGCTGGAAGGGACTTTGGAGGTCTTCTAGTCCAGCCCCCTGCTCAAGCAGGAGAACCTACACCAGGAGTAGGCAACCTTGGCTCTTTTATGACTCGTGGACTTCAACTCCCAGAATTCCTGAGCCAGCCATGCTGAGGGGAAAAGGAGAGGTTTCCAAGCTGAGCCATGCTGGCTAAGGAATTCTGGGAGTTGAAGTCCATGAGTCATAAAAGAGCCAAGGTTGCCTACCCCTGACCTACACCATTTCAGACAAGTGACTGTCCAGTCTCTTCTTAAAAACCTCCAATAATGGAGCACCCACAACTTCTGGAGGCAAGCAGTTCCACTGGTTTATTGTCCTCACTGTTAGGAAGTTTCTCCTTAATTCCAGGGTTGCTTTTCTCCTTGATCAGTTTCCATCCATTGTTTCTTGTCCTGCCTTCGGGTGCTTTGGAAGATAAATTGACCCCCTCCTCTTTGTGGCAGCCCCTCAAATACTGGAATCCCGCTAGTCCTTCTTTTCTCTAGACCGGCCATATCCACACCCTACAACCAATTTGCCCTGGGAACGTTGCAATCCGCAGTGAGTGCTATCAGGATGCAAAAAAAAAAAAAAAAAATCCTTTCTGACTTTTTGTGACCCCAAATAAGCCCACTGAAACAGCTTTCCAAACTGCTAGCTTGAGGTATGGTGGACTTTTGTTCACTTAGCAAAAAGAATCTTTATCTCACGCGCGCAAGCGTTAGACCACTTCGCTGTCCCGCTGCCGGACACTTGGCAAGCTACAACGGGCCTTGATGTATGACCGTCATTGAGCCAGGAATTATGGCCATCTATCGGTCATCGCAGTCGTACGTTGAGGCATCACCGGACCAGATTGGAAGCCGGGACTGTTTGCTTTACAACGGTCGTGAAGGGATCGCAGCAACCGTTTGAGCAAATGCATTTTTTCTTGCCGGACACCAGGAATAAACGCCAGAAACGGGGCAAAAACAGATTTGTTAGGGGAGGGGGGGGAGTGTGCTCCTGACCGCAAGATGGTGCAAACGGCCATCAAGGCAAGCCAGTTGCAAATGTATGGGCCGGTGCGGCTATCGTAGCTCTGAAAAATGGGCTGTAAACCGCTCCGACTTCGTAACTTCGATCGGTCGCTGAGTGTTCAGTCTTGTCCAAAATCTGCAGACCCTGCCTGGAAGGCGAGAAGGCGGCATGGTGAGGTGGCACGGAGGCGGTCACCAACCTCCTTCTGTTTTCTCCGCAGGCCGCCCCCGTCCCTCGGCTTCCTCCCCCGGCGCCTCTACAGCCCGGCCAAAAAGCCGGAGGAGCCCGAAAACTCGGAGCCGCTGTGCTTCACCAAGAGCCCGGCCAACCCCCGCCGGTGGACCGTCTGGCAGTCCATGGGCAGCGACCAGCGGCAGCCCGCCTGGCGGGCCTTGCTGATCAACCTGGTCATCTTCCTGATGCTCCTCTGGTGCTATTTGCGCCCCGAGACGGAGGCGGACCGGCGGGCCGAAGAGTTCCTTGAGTACCTGCAGAATTACCCCCTGCAGCATCAGCCGCCTTCCGTCCCTGCGGGAGAGGACGAGAAGAAGCCTTAAACTAGGACGCGGGGATCGGAAAGCCGGGCTGTTCTGCCAGGTTTCGCATCCCTGCTTGCCGGGGCGAGGAGGAAGACGATCCGGAAGAGGTTGATAAAAAAAAAAAAAAGAGCTGAAGGCCGATCTCGGGAAAGGCTCTTAAATCTAAAATAAAATGGACTCTGCCCAAGTCGGCGAGGCTGTGAATGGAAAGAGTCTCTCTCCTGGGTGGTGGAAGCAAGACCCAGTTTATTTAAAAACAAAAAAACAGTGAAAATGAGATTGGTTCCCCGGAGGGTGCAATTTCTCAGTTGGGAGAGAGGCTGGAGGGGAACAAAACATCCTGTTTTTTTGGGGGGGGGGATGTGGTATTAGAGCAGGAGTTGACCGACTTTTCGCAGCATGCATAATAAAATATTCGTACGTTCGAAACGAGTGTGGAGTTTTGCAAAAGGGGGAAATTTAGGGCCAAGCGGTAGCCCGTAAAGCATTTGTGGCTGGGCCAACTTCTGTCTTTATTGATGAATTGGCAGCAACTTGACAATCAAAGCTACTGGGAGCGATGGGAAAACAGAAGTCCGACATACCTGGGCCACACCAGGTTAGGGAAAGCTGGCTTCTCACAATATACACACCCCTGTTGCAACCCTTAGGCTCTTGGCTCTCCTCCAGAAAATACCAGAAGTAGCTAACCGCGGCTTTCCTGTTGCACTCAAACTTGGCGTGCTGGGTTAAAAGCTTTGGTAAACAAGGAGAATCACGTCTGTCAGGGTGGCTTGGTTAAATTAACCAGAGTTCTCTAGCACTTCTGGACCAGAGAATCCAGGTTGGGGGGGGGGATTATACACTTCTTTGGGGATGTAAGTGTTACCAATAAAAAGAGTGCTGGACCTGGGACCAGGATTTCCGTTGCTAAATAAGATGGCTGAGAATCGCGTTCACTTTTACGACCTTTTAGTTGTTCAGCGAATTACTGCAATTATTGAATGAAATCCTCTTTAAATCTAGAAGTTTGGAAAAAGTACAGAGAAGAGCAATGCCCAAATCCTGCAGCCGTTCTTCATGTGTTTTAGTTTCCAGGCCTTTAAGAGGATTAAAGGCCTGGAGACTAAAACACACGAAGAACGATTGCAGGAACTGGGTTTGGCCAGTCTAGAGAAAAGAAGGACTAGGGGGGGACATGATAGCAGTATGCCAGTATTTGAGGGGCTGCCACAAAGAAGAGGGAGTCAAGCTATTCTCCAAAGCAGCAGAAGGCAGGACAAGAAAAGATGGAAACTAATCAAGGAGAGAAGCAACCTGGAATTAAGGAGAAACTTCCTGACAGTGAGGACAATTAACCAGTGGAACAACTTGCCTTCAAAAATCATGGGTGCTCCATCACTGGAGGTTTTAAAGAAGAGACTGGACAGCCACTTGTCTGAAATGATATAGGGACTCCTGCCTGAGCAAGGGGTTGGACTAGAAGACCTCCAAGGTCCCTTCCAATTCTGTTATTCTATTCATCACTGGGATGGCTTACCTCCAGAAGTTGTGGATGCTCCATCCCTGGAGGTTTTTAAGAAGAGACTGGACAGCCACCTGTCTGAAATAGTATAGGGTCTCCTGCCTGAGCAGGGGGCTGGACTAGAAGACCTCCAAGGTCCCTTCCCGCGCTATTCTGATTCTGAAGGTCACAAAAGGGGATAGTAGGATCTCAGCGTATTGCAACCGTCCGTTGCCAAGCGTCTGAATTTTGATCACATTTATTTATTTATTAATTTATTTTATTTATTAATTTAATTTATATCCCGCCCTTCTCCTTACGGACTCAGGGCGGCTAACAACCAGATAAAACACTAATCCCCAAAAACTACAAATTTAAAAACATAAGTAAAAACAAATATTAGTAATTTGGTCAAGTTAATTTAAAAATTGCTTTAAAACCCCATTAAAATTTTCCCCTAGGCCAGTCCTGCAAGTTGNTGAACAGTCACTAAATGAAGTCGGGGACTAGCTGTATCATAGCAAAAACGAATCCCTTCTTTGGAACTTGGAGGGAATAACATTCACAGCAATGTGGGCGAAATAAAATGGACTTTGACGATGGCTGTTAAAGGACACCAATCGCGATATCCTGGACTGACCTGTTGTTCCCAAATAATTATGCTTCTCTTTTTCTATCCCCATACCTTTCCAGGTGGGCTAACCTGGACTTGAAAACTCAAGAAGCCTACGAGTTGGCTGTCAAAGGCCTCATTCGGCCCATGGACAATAGCCCGCCTTTGATCACGGCTGTGCGATGTCTCCGATTTGATCCACCTGAATTCCAGCTGGGTATGGCCGACTGGCGACCTTGTTTTATTTTAAAAAAATAGGAAATTAAGCTCCGGAACCCTCTTTAAATCTCCCCCCCCCCCGACTTTGTTCCCGTTACACCAAATCGGAAAAGATGACTTTGAAGGAATGAACTAGTGGTGGGTTGGATAGCTACCAGGGATGCTGCAAAAATAATCAGCATTGGTTTAGAACAGGGGTCTTCAAACTCGGTCCTTTGATGACTTGTGGACTTCAACTCCCAGAATTCCTCAGCCAGCATGCCTGGCTGAGGAATTCTGGGAGTTGAAGCCCACAAGTCATAAAAGGGCCGAGTTTGAAGACCCCTGGTTTAGAGTTAATCAGTGTTTGTCAACCTTGGCCACTTTTAAAACATCTGGAATTCTCCACACTGTGGAATTCTGGGAACTGAAGTCCACAAGTCATAAAAGGGCCGAGTTTGAAGACCCCTGGTTTAGAGTTAATCAGTGTTTCTCAACCTTGGCCACTTTTAAAACATCTGGAATTCCCCACACTGTGGAATTCTGGGAATTGAAGTCCATCTTAAAGTGGCCAAGTTTGAGAAACTTTGGATTAAATGACAGAGACCAGGGGATTCTACACTTTGTCCACCATACTGTTTTTCAGCAATGTCAAAGGAAAGTGAAAATAGTGCAATTAAAGGCAGTCTACATCCTGCTAAAATCCGTGACGCCTCTAGTCCAGAAAATAAAAACTGGGCCAGTAAGAATGGCTTTTACTCAAGAACCTAGTATAAAGCTGATTCATCAGAATTGGGCTCGAAAGACAAAAGAATTGGGAGTTTCCCCTAAGATGCCCAACAGCTGAAAGATTCATTTCTTTCTTAGCCAGACCGGCCTGAAATTATTTTAATAAACTGGGGCGAGGGAACAGAGTCCTGTTCAACTCTTCCAAGTTGCAATTATGAAAGTGCAGCTTTAAATTTTGCTTAGCTACTGGCTTTTCTTTCCTGCCTTTCTTAGAAATTCACTGCTTGCACGAGACCCAACAGTATCTCCGCAAGGTAGTTCACGAAATAGGGTTGGAACTGAAGACTACGGCGGTGTGCACCCAAGTGAGGCGGTTTCGGGACGGCGTCCTTGTGCTGGAGGACGCGCTGCTGAGGACACAGTGGGACCTCCCTAACATCCAGCGGGCAATTTTGCAAGTCAAACAGAAAGTAGATGCTGAACTCGAAAGCAGTCTTGGGCGCCTGAAGCCTGGGGTGGAGGGTGAAAGAGACCGAATCTGACCCAGATCCAGAATTCAATAGGAAATTTGCTAGAATTCTCGGAATATTGGGGGAAAGCCTGGTGAAACATCCCGGGAATTCCAATTTTTAGCTTGGATCAGAAAGTTCCAAGTTGGCATGTTCCTTTCTAAACAACATGCCAAGGATATTGCAATTTGAAAGAGAAAGAAAGAAAGAAAGAAAGAAAGAAAGAAAGAAAGAAAGAAAGAAAGAAAGAGAAAGAAAGAAAGAAGGAAGGAAGGAAGAAAGAGAAAGAAAGAAAGAAAGAAAGAAAGAAAGAAAGAAAGAAAGAAAGAAAGAAAGAAAGAAAGAAAGAAAGAAAGAAAGAAAGGAGAGAGGGACGAAGGAAGGAAGGAAGAAAGATTGGATACTGTGCCCAGATCCAGCACAGCAAAATTAGTTATTGTGGCTGAAATTGGATATTTCAAAGTAACATATTGTTACCACAGTTGTGTATTTCAAACACCAACCAAATATCTATTAAAGTAAGCTATTTTGTTTCTTCCTAGCATGGAAATAAACATTCTTACCAGATGTTGGTTACTAAATGGAAGTCAAAAGGACTGATCTGTTTTTCAATTTATGCCCCTGTCTGTGGAATGCAATGTCTGGATTTCAACGCAAAAAACACATCCCTTCATTTCAGCGTCAAAAGCTAAACCATCTCACCAACGCTTTTGAAATTCACTCCCAAGCAAATAAATCACCATTTTTATAGACAAATGTTGCTTTCTCGACATGTTCCAAAAGAGCAGGGGCCCCTCGCTCTTTTCAACAGCCATATTTGAAGAAGCCTACATTTCAGATCATAGTTAACAATTCACAATGATTTGGAGAGGATTCCACCTTCAAATTCAGCCCTCTTTGGGGGAGGAGAAAACAGGGCTCAACTTGAATGGACCCAAGGCTGAAGGCACTTCCATTTAGACTATCAATGACACCTGCAGCCCTTATTACAATTAATAACTCTTTTCTATTTTTATGGCTTTATAGTTTAACCTGGTCAACTCTCACAGCGAAGAGAGGCTCATTAGCAATTCCTCAATCCAGGGCAGCTTTCTAGAATTCTGCAGAGATTTGTCCAGATCTAGAAAATTCTGTTCTGTCCGTCTCCAAACGGTGGTAATAAGTCCAACAGCTTCTCCATCCATTAAATGATTTTTTTTTTTTTTGCCCCAAAGTTAAAGCTACTGCTTCATTAATATTTCTGGGGGAATAATGAACTTACAGTGATTGCCTTTTCGCCACGCATTATATTTCCACAGTCAAGGTGTGTGTGTGTGTCACATTTTACATTCCTCCTAATCATTCAGATCCAGATCAAATTCAGAGTAGAGGTCTTTGGTGGTGACGCCCCTGATTGCAGCTAGGAGAGAAAGCAGACAAAGAAGATCGTAAAGGAGCGCGGAAAGAGAAAACAACACGAGGCAGTAAATCGCTTCCACAAATTCTCTGTAATCATTAAGCTGGGTTCTTAAGACTTTTGTGCATTTTTTAATTTTGTGCCTTGGGGGGGTGGGATCAATCTTGGACTTTTGGTGACCATCTGGACAAGTGAGTAGAATTTTCTTGGCAATGTTTCTTCATTTTTATTTTATTTTTCCCTTGCCTTCTTTCTCCTAGGGCTGTGTGTGTGACTGACCTGGCTAATGCAAACCGAGTTTGTAGCTCAGCGCCTTTAACCAGTACACCAAGCTCTCTTTCATAAAACTTAAATGTTGTTTAAAGACCAGCATCTGTGCAACCCGGTTTTATGATTTCACGTCCCAGATTATTTGCCTTTCATTAAAGTTGCTTGTAATTTGATCACGTGAAGTATTAATACCACTTTACAATGCCTTGGTAAGGCCACACTTGGAATACTGCATCCAGTTTTGGTCACCACGATGTAAAAAAGATGCTGAGACTCTAGAAAGAGTACAGAGAAGAGCAACGAAGATGATTTGGGGACTGGAGGCTAAAGCATATAAGGAACGGTTGCTGGAATTGGGGATGTCTAGTTTAAGGAAGAGAAGGATGAGGGGGGACATGATAGCAGTGTTCCAGTATCTCAGGGGCTGCTCCAAAGAAGAGGGAGTCAAGCTATTCTCCAAGGCGCCTGAAGGCAGGACGAGAAGCAACGGGTGGAAACTGATCAAGGAGAGAAGCAACTTAGAACTAAGGAGAAACTTCCTGACAGTTAGAACAATTAACCAATGGAACAACCTGCCTCCAGAAGTGGTGAATGCTCCAACACTGGAAGTTTTTAAGAAGAGGCTGGACAGCCGTTTGTCTGAAATGGTGTAGGGTTCCTGCCTGGGCAGGGGGTTGGACTCGATGACCTCCAAGGTCCCTTCCAACTTTATTATTATTATTATTATTATTATTATTATTATTATTATTATTATTATTATTATTATTATTATTATTA
>NW_015386378.1:17923-29419 GCF_001527695.2 Protobothrops mucrosquamatus | reverse complement strand
CCAGAAGTGGTGAATGCTCCAACACTGGAAGTTTTTAAGAAGAGGCTGGACAGCCGTTTGTCTGAAATGGTGTAGGGTTCCTGCCTGGGCAGGGGGTTGGACTCGATGACCTCCAAGGTCCCTTCCAACTTTATTATTATTATTATTATTATTATTATTATTATTATTATTATTATTATTATTATTATTATTATTATTAAGGCAAACCCCCAACTGTTTAAAGTCACTCTCCCCAACAGCTGCAAGTCCAGATGTTGGCGTGCGTCTTAAGAGGCACCAGGTGATGAACAACGATGCTAAATTATCCAAACTCACTTTCCAAAGGAGAATGTCTATGGAGATTCTCAGTTATCCAGGTCATGGTTGTCCCAAAGATGCAACGGGACTGTCTCATCCAAGGAGCTGCTTCAGTTCTGACTGGATGGTGGGTAACACCCTTCAAATGGGGCGGGAGTATGAACAGATTTCCAGAAAACAGTGCAGACTACAGGAACCATTTGCACTTCACTTTGTGATTCAGACAACACAGACTCATCCCCAACAAACTGTGCCTGTCTTCAACAGTGAGGGGACACAGGGCAGAAAACATCCTGCAGCACCCATCTGCACCGCTCAGGTGACCCTGAGGACACAGGTAAAACCTCCAAGTGGCCTCAACGACTCTCTAAAAGAAGGCAAATGACCAGCTGTCTGCAAGGAATATAAATCCTTCCATTCCCCACCCTCCAGTCAGAGCTGAAGAAGCTTCTTGGAGGAGAAGCAAAATGTCTTCAAAGAAAAACAAGAAAGTCCAGTTACCTCTTGAAAAAGCACCTTTGGGATTTCCAAAGGAGAATGTTTAAAGTTAAAAAGAAAAAGTACCTCCACTCACCCAGCGTGATTCTATTTTAATCCTTACCCAATCTGCCTAAAAGCATTTGTCCCGTGTCTTTTATCTCATTGTATTCATGAAGCAGAGAAATGTGGTTTTCCAATTCCTCCAGGCTGTATCCTCTGGGGAAAAAAAAAGGTAAGAAAAGTTAAGACAATCCAGAAGTGTGATTCTTAAGAGCTGTTAAGAGATTCAAGAAAAATTATTTATGACTCTATATGTATTCTCCTGTCTTCTAGTAACCCCAGCCTTGCTTAAATTAATAACAGGTGCCAAACCCCATTCCCGAGATACTGGAACTTTAAAATATTCCACTTTATTCACTAGTCTGTGGCAATCTGGCTTTGCTGGGGTCATCCAATGGTTCTTCAAAAGCTTTGTGGAAAACAGCCTCTCACCCCCTGCCCCCCCCCCAAATTTACCAGAGGGGGGAAAATGGTTTTGGAGTTATCCAAAGCAATCCATTCCCCAAATAGTATGTTCGGCCTGTGTACATTAACTCAATGGTTGTGAAAGTTGGACCCTAAGAAAGGCTGAGTGCCAAAGAATGGAGGTCTTTGAACTATGGTGCTGGAGAAAACTCCTGCGAGTCCCCTGGACTGCAAGGCGATCAAACCGGTCAGTCCTAGAGGAGATCAACCTTGACTGCTCTTTAGAAGGCCAGATCCTGAAGTTGAAACTCAGGTACTTTGGCCATCTAAGGAGAAGGAAGGACTCACTGGAGAAGAGCCTAATGCTGGGAAAGATGGAGAGCAATAGAAGAAGGGGACGACAAAGAACGAGGTGGCTGGATGGAGTCACTGAAGGCGTGAGCTTCAATGGACTCCAGAAGATGGTAGAGGACAGGAAGGCCTGGAGGAATGTTGTCCATGGAGTCGCGATGGGTTGGACACGACTTCGCAACTAACAACAACAACAACTCAACTTTCCTCCTGAAGAAATTGCTGCAGTCAAGTTGCGATTGCCCAACCACACAATCTGAAACAGATGTCTTATTGTATGCGAAACATTTATAAATACGCACTCAGCCTTGATTTGTGCTATTTCCTGATCCAGAGCAAGTTCCTTGTGTTTTAGCTCTTCAATTTCATGCTGCAGGACGTCCTTATCGGCAGGCTGACAGCTCTTCGGAGGAAGAACCTGTTGAGCAGAGAAAGACAACACCATGTTAAACATTTTTACCATTTCAGTACTGAGGGTGAGATTCTAGAATAGCTTCAGAGCTATCAGGAGTTGGGATGGGGGGATGAACACCACAAAGACAGAGCCAAAATCTACTCGGTCCTATGTAGTATGTATCTATTGCCAAGAAAATGGATAATTTTTACTCTGAAAAACGTTATTCCACCCTCTCTCCAGCTTTCCTGACAATATCAAGGCTATCAAAATAATATTTTTTTTCCTTATAAAAAATAAGTCGAGACTCCAAGCGATCCTATTTACATGCAAAAGATTTGCATATCCTGCAAAAAGATTCTTAGCTTGAAACTTGCCCTGTTCGCTAAAAATCCAACCCAACCGATAATATCTCATGGGTTTACAGCTTAGCGTTGTCTAAGAAGATGAAATCAAGAGTCTCCAAAAATTGATACGATTTAAAAAATTGATACGATTTAATCTTATGAATACAAAGCAATACAGAGCCAATCAGCCTGTGTAAACTTATTTTGACCTGTTGAATGTAACTTTTAGTCCTGCTTGGTTTACAACCAAGAGATTAACAACCAGGATCCTGGCCACGTTATCAGAATCAGCTAAAGAGGTTTTTCTCAAGGAATCTGGACTACAATTGTGGGTTTCCAATCTAGATTGCTTCCTACGTTCCTAGAATATCAGACACATTCTATAGATCAGACATGTCAAACACAAGGCCCGGGGGCCGGATGCGGCCCGCGAAGTGGTTTCATGTGGCCCACGAAGCCATCCTGGAAACAGTGAGGGAACGGCCTCCGCTGCCTTGGCCCTGGCCCAGGCCGGCCAGGAGCCAATGTACAATTTTGTGGTGGCCATCTAGGCTGAAACGCATTCAGTCTTAGCTCCACAAGGCCGTCTAGAAATAGCGAGGAACCAGCCCCTGCCGTGTCGCCCCTGCCCCCTGGGTGCATGCTGGGGAGGGGTCACCCTTTGTGAGGAATGAAGAAATGGAACCATGCCTTAGCGCTTGCCCCGGTCCCCCCCCCTTCTGCCAGAGACCCTCAGATCTGTCCCACTCCTGCCCAGGCTCCCACAGGCATCCTTGACGCAAACGATGTAGAGCTGGCCATGCTGGCCAGTAGGCCACACCCACTCCATCCACACCCACCCAGTACGCCGTACCCACTCTGGCCACACACCCCCCAGGGCAACCGCAATGCTGATGCGGCCCTCAATGAAATTGAGTTTGACACCCCTGCTATAGATGAATGAAAGATTTCATTTTGCAGACACTTACCGGAGACTTAAAGCTTGCATTACAACTTCTCCGGGCTGCTTGAGATGTCCTGAATTAAAAAGAAAGGAAAAAAAAAGGTTAAGAAAAGAATTTGAAAGTTCTTCAAATGAGTCATGACAAACCTGAATCCTCACGTTAGCCAAGAAATGAATTACAGTGCAAGATTTAAACCGTTCTTACCTCCAGGTTAAAGGTTTGGGGGAGATTTTCCCCCTTGGTCCCAGGTTCTGCTTGCCCCCTTGATTCAAAGGGGATTCATGTTCTTGTTTAGCCAGAATGTCTTCCAGGCCAGGGGTAGAACTGCAGTCCACAACTTCCTTTCCCTTCTGCATCTGGGGATTCAGTCGTCAGGGGAACGGAAAGAATAAATGGATTTTTGCAGTTCACGTGCGTGTGTAATTCATAAGCATCTTGGTTGCTGGGTTGCAGTCTGAAAGCTGGAGATTTGTCGGCCTATTTCATGCAGGAAGTGTGTTCTGCCAAAGCTGTGACATAAAAAGATTGCAATTTGTTTGAAAACTGTAAGGATTTAAAAATAAAACACAAGAAAACAATGGCCAAGGGACAAGGGATTTAAACATAATGGACATAATAGAGGCCAGCAAGGCAAACAGACTAAAAACCACAGACAGAAAGTCAAGTTCCTTCAAAAAAAATTGCAAGGCAAGCATCATACTAAAAACCAAATTTAGACCTTGTTAAACTAGGAGTTAGTGTTAGGAATAACTGGGGAGCTTTGGAATAATAATGACATCCATGATAAGGTGGTGCCTAAAAAGTCAATGAAGGATTTAACCCTGGTTAAATCTGTATTATGGATTCCTCCACTATTAGGTGAAATCTCTATGGAGATTCTCAAGTTATCCGGGTCATAGTTATCCCAAAGATGCTTTTTCACGAGGCAACTGGACTTTCTTGTTTTTCTTTGAAGACGTTTCGCTTCTCATCCAAAAGAAGCTTCTTCAGCATCCAGTCAGAGCTGAAGAAGCTTCTTGGACGAGAAGCGAAACGTCTTCAAAGAAAAACAAGAAAGTCCAGTTGCCTCGTGAAAAAGCATCTTTGGGATATTAGGTGAAACGTTGCACCCTTACACTAATAAAAATAATAATTTATTCAATGTATCCGCTGCCCAACTCCCGCCTTTTCCATCTAGAGTAGACCCTGCCTTTCTTTTTCCAGCAGTTTCCTTTGCATTTGGAAAAGCACCTTGAAAATTCAACCCAGCAAGAGTTGAATATTCTGCAACGCTCTTCTATGACACGCAAGCTGCAGGCTAGTGCAACTTGGGTTGCGTCCTGGCAGACTTGGGGTGGCTCAACTCTAGGAGAAAAAACATGTTCTTTTTATGAGGTCCCTTCCCAATCCTGTTCTTTTGTGAGCCAACCTGATTACAGAATGACTCAGTGGGAAGGGACCTAAAGCACCAGCCATCTGGCAGATGTTGCCTTGCCTTGGTTAGCTAAGCCGGCTTGCAAAAGGGCTGCTCCGAATTACTTAGAGGGGATTTTGAGGTTGCTTTTTGGGGAAAAAAAAGTTTTGAAAGGGGTGCTGACAAAGCTGTGAACATGCATCCCTTGGCTTCCCCCTGCCTAAGCCACTGTGGAAGGCAAAAACCACCTGCCAACGATTCCACAAAACCATATATATATTGAATATATAATACATTTGTGGAAAGCAGCCCTGCAGGTTGAACCTGACATGGTTCAAAGAGAACCTTAAAAATGGGATTTTCCAGTTAAGCTCAGCAAGCAGCTTCTTCACAAAAGCTCTTGATTTGGGGGGGGGGTCATTGCAAAGCTGCAATCCCCTTCCCCAATGTTACCCCCCCCACACCTGCCTCCAGGGCAAAGGGACTCCATCCCCCATCTGGTCAGGTTGGGAATGATGGGAGCTGGAGTGCAGGAACTCACAGGTCCCCACAGCCCCCTGAAGAGCTCTGTTGAGTCTCCAAGCTTGCCCTGCTCCTGCTCTGCGGATGATGGGCAAGATAGCTCCGGCGCTGGGGAGCTGTGGGTTTCCCCCCCACACACACTACCTCCAATCCCAGCTCCCATCATCCCCAGCCTGACTCCTGCTGGACTTCCCCCCGCCGTTTCCCTTGAGTCTTTTTTATCCTTCTTTTTTAAAACAACAACAACAACCCCTTTCTCATTGCATCATTATACGTGAGGAAAAAGAAGCATACATTTCTAAAGGAAAAATAAAAAGAGCCAAGAAGCCAGAGAAGGGCGGCCATTAAAGGCGGACAGGAGAGGGGCGCATGCGCCTCGCCGCCGCGCCTGCGCAGAGCAGCCGGACGCGTCTCGAGCCCTGCCTCGCGGGCGGCAAGGGCGGGGCCTCCCCGCCTCCCTCCCGCCCATTGGCCCCACGGCAGCCCCGCCCCGCCCGCTGGCAGCCTCCCCGCGCGTGCGCAGTAGCGGAGTGGCGGAGCTAGGCCCGGCGGCGGGAGGAGCCTCGGTCCGGCCCAGCCGCTTCGCCTTGCGCCGCCTGCCGGGTTGACGTGGCCGGGCCCGGCGCGGAGATGGCGGACGACAGCAGGCAGAACAAGCTGGCGGCGGCCAAGAAGAAGGTAAGCGGGCGGCGGGAGGCGTGAGCGGCCGGCCCGGGCTGCGTCTGAGGCGGCGGGGCCTAGTCCGGGCCTGGCCTGGCTTCCTAAGAGCCGCCCTCCGCCCCGGGCCCTGAGGGAGAGACGACGCCCACCCTCCCGGTCTGCTTTTTCTCCGACCTCCACACACACCCATACCCCGGTCGCACTACAAGCCCCATCCTCCCCAGCTTCGGGGACTACAACTCCCATCCTCCCCCCCCCGCGGGCCTGATCGCTCCTGGGAACGAGGGGGCAGGGCCGGGCTGTTCGTCCCGGAGGTTTTCTGCGGATGCTGGAGGGACAGCTCCCCCCCGGGGAGCGTGGCCTTTTGGGGGGTGGGTGGAGGCTGATGGGACTTGTAGTCCAAGGCGGAGGCTGGGGGGGAGTCCTGGGTTGGGGGGTGTTGGCAGATAGGTTTGGGGTGCTTTCATGGGCGCCTGCGGAGGTGGAGGAGGAGGAGGAGGGAAGGGTCGGTCTTAGGCCGGCGATGCCGTCGGGGGACCCTCCCCCTAAATCGGCCCCCTCCTCTGGGATCCGGTAGATCTCTTTGCAAAGGTGGGGGAGAAACCATTGGAGGGGGTGGAGGCTGGTGGAAGTTGTAGTCAAAGGGGTGTGTGTGGGGGGGAGGATGTTGCTTTTATGGGTGCCTGCAGAGGTGAAGTTGGGGGACCCTCCCCAATAAATCAGCCCCCCTCCTCTGGGATCAGATAGATCCCTTTGCAAACCTGGGAGAGAAGCCCCCTCCAGATGAAGCTTGGAAAAGGGGGGGGGGTTTCTTGCAAAGGCACTTCTAGGCCTTCTCTGGGGCTAAAAGTTTGACGCCCCCCCCCTGTCCCTTTATTTGCCTCTTTGCAAAGATGTGCCCAGTGTGCTTCCAGAGGGAGGAAGGACAACAAAAACCATAAATGGGGTTCCCAAAAGGGCTTCCCCTCATGATTTAATAGAAGGGAGCTGGGATACAAGCTGGTTAGTTTTGGGCAGGGGAGAAGATAAGACTGCTTTTGCTTCAAATATTTCCTTTACAATTTGGGGATCAAGAGCGGGGCAGAGAACTGCATCTTTTTAAACCTCAGTCAAACAGTCCTCAGCTTACGACCACATTTGGCACCTAAGCAAAGGGATTGTTAAGTAAGTCGCATCCGATTTTATGACAGTTGTTTGTTTTTTAACCATGATTGTTAAGCGAATCGTTGCACTTAAGTGAATTGACTTTGCTTCCGGGAAGTTATTCTAAAGCTTAGTTAGAATCTGTCACCAAATTCCTGAATTACGAGCGCAACGAAGCTCAAATTTTCTGCTGCTAAATGAAACCTTTGTTAAGTGAATTTTGTCCCATTTTACGACTTTTCTCGCCCCGGTTGTTACGTTAATCACTGCAGTCGTTAAGTTAGTAACCCGGATGTTAATTGAATCTGACTTCCCCATTGACTTTGCTTCTCAGAACCCCAGGACACTGCAACCGTCATAAATATGAGTCAGTAGCCAAAAGGAAAAAAAAAAAATCTGAATTTTGATCACGTGACTGTGGGGAATGTTGTGATGGCTGTTAAGCGTGAAAAACAGTCATAAGTCACTTTTTCCATTGAATGGTCACTAAATTAACTGTTGTAAGTCGAGGACTATCTGTATTATAATAATTTGGGGGGTGGTGTTCCTTTTGAAGGGTACCCTCCATAGGATAAATTTATAGTTTTATCCCCTGGATGTGTTCATGGCTAAACCGACAATACCCTGAAACCTAAAGGGCTGTAAACCAGGTGAATGTCTTATCAGGTGAGAGTTTTCCATGCCCAAAACTCCAGACATTTTTCCAAACTCCTGGATAAACTAGACAAACCCATCAGCTTATTTTGAGGCATTTTAGGAAGACTGGCCCTTTCATGTGGGCAGTGCTTTCTGAACTAAGGACGGGATCATCAGGAATGCCTCGAAAATCAGCCGTGCGTGTTTCTAAAAATTGGCCCTCGAAATCGGTCACTACAACGCCGAGGTAGTGAAATTGTCCCCTAATGTGTGAATAACAACTAAGATTAGCTCCCGGCCTCTTAGCAGAGGGTTTATTTAATGCGTGCCCTGCGTGGGTGGCTGACTTGTCTGTGCAAGACGGAAGATTCTAGAAAAAAATGGATTTTTGGCCTGATTTTATATCGTCTTCTCCTTGGGAAGAGTAGAACCCTACCTTAAGAGCCTGGGATATTTATTTTGTAAAAGGCCCAGTAAGCAAAGTAGAGAAATTTGTCAATATTTGACTTGACTCTCTGTAAGTCACGTGAGTTTCTTATCTTGCTGGCTGGCTGTTGAATGTAGGTGGTGAATTTCATTCAGCTTGGTGGGTAGCAACTTAATACTAAATTATCACTGGAAGTTTTTAAGAGGAGCTTGGACAAGCATGTGTCTGAAATGGTATAGAGTCGCCTGCTTGAAGCACTGGGCTGGACTAGAAGACCTCCAAGGTCCCTTCCAACTCTGTTATTTTGCTTTCCTTCCTTCCTTCCTTCCTTCCTTCCTTCCTTCCTTCCTTCCTTCCTTCCTTCCTTCCTTCCTCTTTTCCCCTCTTCCTCTCCCTCCCTCCCACATTATTGGAGGTTTTCAAGAACAGGTTGTATAGCCATTTGACTGGGATGGTATAAGATCATCTGCCTGAGCAGGGGGTTGGACTAGAAGACCTCCAAGGTCCCGTCCAACTCTGTTGTTCTATTCAGTTATGTCTGGTGATATTGGTGATAAACGGAAAGAGCCCTGCTTTTTTTCTGTGTCTTGTGTCAAAGAAAGAGTTTAAAGTTAGCCTCCGCAAAATTTCAAGGACATGTTTGGTACAAGGATACCCTTGGCTTCAAACCAAAAGGAGTAAATCAAATAACAAGGTAGACTATTAGGGCGCTAAGTTGAGTATTTGTTGTCTGTGGCTGTGTTGCAACCTTGAGTCAAACAGTGTATGAGAAATATGTAAACGGTAGCAATCTTCTAACTATTCCATTTGGACTTTAATTTCAAATTCTGAATTGTAGGTAGAAATTGCCTCGTTTTAAGAAGAACAGGATGGGTTTCGATTCTTTTTTTCGGCTTATACGTAAAGGATTGCACATAGAATTGGAAAAAAATGCTTCAAATAGCGGACTCTTGAATATCTAGATAGCCGGATGTACTTAAATAGATTGTTTAAATACTTCTTTTAAAACGTTGCTGTGTGGGTTTCAACTAGTCTTCAGCAGACACATAGAAGTCCTCAACTTACAAAAGTTCATTTAATGACTTGTTCAAAGTTACAAAGGCATTGAAAAAAGTGACTTACGACCGTTTTTCATACTTGACTGTTGCAGCGTCACCAGGGTGACGTGATCAAAGTTGGGACACTTGGCAACTGACTCATATTTATGACCGTTGCTGTGTCCCAGGGTCACGTGATCCCCTTTTGCGACCTTCTGACAAGCAAAGTCAATGGGGGAAGTCAGATTCACTTAACAACCGGGTTACTAACTTAACACCTGCATTGATTCACTTCACGGCGGCATGCAAGGTCGTAAAATGGGGCAAAAATTCACGTAGCAACAGAAATTTTCGGGACAGTGGTGGTCATAAGTTGAGGGCTACCTTATTACAACCTTTTGGAGTGGGTGAGCTTAATCTAATAAATAAGAATACTAGGTTACACGATAAGGTAGAGTAAATGCCTTCAAAATTTGGATTGAAGGGTAATATCAGTTTCACACGTTGGGCAAAAAAAGGCTGTTTGAAGACTGTGTTGACTCCTTTATGAGCCAGTTTACGTTTTCCAAAATATATCTGGACATTTTCCCCTGCCACTTTTACTCTGGATGTGACAGGAAATGAGCTTGTGAAAGCCTGCGACCACATCATCGTTAAAACTGTTAAAATTTTATCTGACTAGAACCGATTAGGAAGTTTAACCTCACCAGCGGTTTTTCAAATTTAGTTAGTACGAACTCAGGGACAGCACCTGAATAATCAATCCATTCCATAATAACCACATCTTTTTCCTCCTCCTCCTCCTCCTCCTCCTCCTCCTCCTCCTCCTGGGGTACCTTTTTCTACCAGATTTTAATTTTGTTTGGAGACAGTTCCAACTTCAGATGAGTTTAATTTCAAACCGTTTTCCTTTTTTTTTCTCAGCTGAAAGAATATCAGCAGAAAAACAGCCCCGTGTCGGCAGTGGGGGCCAAAAAGAAACGGAGGAGTAAAGAAACAAGTCGCCCAGAGACGCCTGTTAATGATGGAGTACAATCTCCTGAAAATGTAAGTTTGCTTCCTGTCAACTGCTCCAATGTCAGTTGCTTCCTGGATTCCGCTTCAAATAGAACATGGCTGGCTCAGGAATTCTGGGAGTTGAAGTCCCCAGGTCCTAAAGGGGGGGCATGCCTGGCTCAGGAATTCTGGGAGTTGAAGTCCATAGTTGCCCACTCCTGAAGCAGATCTACCAGTTCCGAGCTGCTGATCTCCAGATGACCATTAGGTTGTGGCAAATTTAGAAGGCTCCCTCTGCGTGTCAGATCTTGGCCACCTTGCCGGCTTCAAGATGCGAGTTTTTCACCTTGTGTCGCTGATCCAAGTGCAGGGACTCCTCTACTTAGGACTATAACCGAGCCCCGAATTTCCTGTGGCTTAAGCGAGACAGTTGGTCCAGTGAGCTTTGCCCCCAATTTACGACTTTTCTGGCCACAGTTGGTAAAGGGAACCGCTGCAGTCGTTAAGCTGGCAACACGGTTGTTAAGTAAATTCGGCTTCCGCCGCTGACTTAGCCTGTCAGAAAGTCGCAAAAGGGGGAATCGCCTGTCCTCGAGACACTGTGAACGTCATAAATAGGAGCCGGTTGCCAAGCGTCTGAATTTTAATCGTGTGACCACAGGGACCGATCATAAGGGTGGAAAATGGTCATTTTCAGTGTCATGGTCACTTCAGACGGTCACTAAATGAACTGTTGTAAGTCAAGAACTGCCTGTGTGTGTTTTTCTTTCTTCTTCCTTCCTTCTTTCTTTCTTTCTTTCTTTCTTTCTTTCTTTCTTTCTTTCTTTCTTTCTTTCTTTCTTTCTTTCTTTCTTTCTTTCTTTCTTTCTTTCTTTCTTCTCTGTGGTGTTAAGAAACAACAGACCAAACTGAATGAACAGTTGCTTCCTGGGAAGTCAAGATAAAAGTGCCTCTCCTTTGTATTTGCCGCCAGAAACCACGTGCCAGCTGCCCAAAGGTGTTTTTTTTCAGGAGGCAACTGGACTTTCTTGTTTTTCTCTGAAGACCTTTCGCTTCTCCTCCCAGAAGCTTCTTCAGCTCTGACCGGATGGTGGGGAACGGAAGGATTTATACTCCTTGCAGACCGCTGGTCCTCTGCATCCTTCCCTTCCCCCACCATCCAGTCAGAGCCGAAGAAGCCTCTTGGATGGGAAGCGAAACGTCTTCGAAGAAAAACCAGAAAGTCCGGTTGCCTCCTGGAAAAAAAAACGCCTGGATGAGTGAGAATCTCCACAGACATGTGGCTGCAAGTTCCATCGTCTCCAGCGGCGCTTGCTTGCCTTCTTCACTTTTCCTGCCACGCTTCTTGGTCTCTCGTTCCTTTCGCTTCCGGGGATCGACGTTCTTTCCTGTCCCTTTTTTTTT
>NW_015386378.1:0-17823 GCF_001527695.2 Protobothrops mucrosquamatus | reverse complement strand
CGAAGAAAAACCAGAAAGTCCGGTTGCCTCCTGGAAAAAAAAACGCCTGGATGAGTGAGAATCTCCACAGACATGTGGCTGCAAGTTCCATCGTCTCCAGCGGCGCTTGCTTGCCTTCTTCACTTTTCCTGCCACGCTTCTTGGTCTCTCGTTCCTTTCGCTTCCGGGGATCGACGTTCTTTCCTGTCCCTTTTTTTTTCCCCTCCTCTTTTTTTTCTCAGCTCTTTCTCTTCCTCTTTTTTCTTTTGCTCCTGTAGATTGAGAGCCTTCTGAAGGTGCTGGTGTCCGACTTTAACTGCTCCAATGGGGTAGCCATACCTACATTGGACAAGTGGAAGGTGAGGCAGCTTCCAGAACCGGTCCGGCTGGCTTGCCGTCCGTCCACCCTCCCACCCCGCCTGCTTCCAATCCGGGCTGACCGTTCTTTTGGGGGGCGGGTGGCAGGTGGCAGAGCCTTTTGTGGTTCCCCACTCCGGGAATGCCGTTGTCGCTGGTTTGTGCGGAGTTATTTTTAACCACCTGCTTTCCTGCCCTAGTTCCTCTCGCCCGGCGGTTCCTTCACCGGGTTCAGATTACAAGGGCAAAAAAATGCCCTGGCTTTTCAAGGCAGAGCAGCTGCTTTGAAACGCAGGCCCAGTATAGCCCAACAGTTTCTGTTGCTAAGCGGAGTGGATTTTTGCCCCCCGTTTTATGACTTTTCTCGCCACGGTTCTCCGGGGAATCCCCGCCGTTGTTAAGTTAGCCACACCGTCATTAAGTGGATCTGGCTCTCCCTCCCCCCTCCCTTGATTTTGCTTCTCGGAAGGTCGCAAAAGGGGATGGCGTGATCACAGGCAACCGTCGTAAGTCTGAGTCGCCTGCCAAGCCTCTGAATTTCGATCCCGTGACCTGCAATGGGAAAAACGGTCATTAGTCACTTTTTTCAGCCCCGTCGCAACTAGGAACGGTCACTAAATGGACCGTTGTAAGCCGAGGACTACCTATAATAGCGAGAATTTTCGTTTTACAAATTTTTATTAATTTTCAAATAAACATATAAACAAATAATACAAATGTGGTGCATTTCATTAAAAAACAAAAAGGAAAACCTAGCCAATATATTTTCAGAAATGATCGGTGGTCCCCCCCCCTGCATCCCCCCTTACTCCTTCCACCTTCCTACCTACTTCCCTCTTCCTTCCTTCCCCTCCTACCCACACCTCTCTCCTCCTTCCTCCTTTCCAACTATCCTACACATCCCATTTATTTATTTATTTTATTTATTTATTTATTGAATTTTTACCCCGCCCTTCTCCTTGCGGACTCAGGGCGGCTGACAGCCTGATAAAAACAAATACAAAAAATACCACAATACTATCGTTACCACAATACTATCACCTTCTTTTCCACCTCCTTCGGATGCAATTTAGGGGTACTAGCCGATCATCTCCTCTTCTCAAAAAAAAAGAAAAACCATTACATTATTTTCCTATAACATATAAATACACCAAATTTTATATAATTCTACCCCTTCATCCCCTTCCCCCCTCCCCCCCGGACTTCCCATAACTGAGTACAGGGATAATCACATAGCATCCCAAAATATAATAGCGAGAATTTTGACCAGAGAGAGAGCTCTCCCCCCCCCNCGAAGAAAAACCAGAAAGTCCGGTTGCCTCCTGGAAAAAAAAACGCCTGGATGAGTGAGAATCTCCACAGACATGTGGCTGCAAGTTCCATCGTCTCCAGCGGCGCTTGCTTGCCTTCTTCACTTTTCCTGCCACGCTTCTTGGTCTCTCGTTCCTTTCGCTTCCGGGGATCGACGTTCTTTCCTGTCCCTTTTTTTTTTTCCCTCCTCTTTTTTTTCTCAGCTCTTTCTCTTCCTCTTTTTTCTTTTGCTCCTGTAGATTGAGAGCCTTCTGAAGGTGCTGGTGTCCGACTTTAACTGCTCCAATGGGGTAGCCATACCTACATTGGACAAGTGGAAGGTGAGGCAGCTTCCAGAACCGGTCCGGCTGGCTTGCCGTCCGTCCACCCTCCCACCCCGCCTGCTTCCAATCCGGGCTGACCGTTCTTTTGGGGGGCGGGTGGCAGGTGGCAGAGCCTTTTGTGGTTCCCCACTCCGGGAATGCCGTTGTCGCTGGTTTGTGCGGAGTTATTTTTAACCACCTGCTTTCCTGCCCTAGTTTCTCTCGCCCGGCGGTTCCTTCACCGGGTTCAGATTACAAGGGCAAAAAAATGCCCTGGCTTTTCAAGGCAGAGCAGCTGCTTTGAAACACAGGCCCAGTATAGCCCAACAGTTTCTGTTGCTAAGCGGAGTGGATTTTTGCCCCCATTTTACGACTTTTCTCGCCACGGTTCTCTGGGGAATCCCCGCCGTTGTTAAGTTAGCCACACCGTCATTAAGTGGATCTGGCTCTCCCTCCCCCCCTTTCATTTTGCTTCTCGGAAGGTCGCAAAAGGGGGTGGCGTGATCACAGGCAACCGTCGTAAGTCTGAGTCGCCTGCCAAGCCTCTGAATTTCGACCCCGTGACCTGCAACGGGAAAAACAGTCATTAGTCACTTTTTTCAGCCCCGTCGCAACTAGGAACGGGGACTGAATGGACCGTTGTAAGCCGAGGACTACCTATAATAGCGAGAATTTTCGTTTTACAAATATTTATTAATTTTCATATAAACAAATAATACAAATGCGGTGCATTTCATTAAAAAACAAAAAGGAAAACCTAGCCAATATATTTTCAGAAATGATCGGCAGTCCCCCCCCCTGCATCCCCCCTCACTCCTTCCACCTTCCTACCTACTTCCCTCTTCCTTCCTTCCCCTCCTACCCACACCTCTCTCCTCCTTCCTCCTTTCCAACTATCCTACACATCCCATCACCTTCTTTTCCACCTCCTTCGGATGCAGTTTAGGGGTACTAGCCGATCATCTCCTCTTCTCAAAAAAAAAAAAAAGAAAAACCATTACATTATTTTCCTATAACATATAAATGCACCAAATTTTATATAATTCTACCCCTTCATCCCCTTCCCCCCTCCCCCCGGACTTCCCAGAACTGAGTATTTATTTATTTATTTATTTATTGAATTTTTACCCCGCCCTTCTCCTTGCGGACTCAGGGCGGCTAACAGCCTGATAAAAAACAAATACAAAAAATACCAGAATACTATCATTAAAAACATAATTAAAATGAAATATTAGATTGGCCTTTGTTATTTTAAAATTATTTTTAAAACAGGGATAGTACAGGGATAATCACATAGCATCCCAAAATATAATAGCGAGAATTTTGACCAGAGAGAGAGCTCTCCCCCCCCCATCCCCGCCCCTTTTCCAATCAACTTCCCTTCCCAAAGTGAATTTCTCATAAGCGAGTGGTGTTGGCCACAGTGAATCATCAGCAGGGCTGGACAGTTGAGAGTCTTCTCTACACATCAAGTTTCTCTCTCCCCCCCTCTCCCCCCTGAAACATCTCTGGGTGTGTTCCTATATGTCTGGAATTCGGATTGTTCCCAGGGAGCAGCGATGTGTGTTTCCCATAAATATTCATGTTCTGAGTGGTTGTGAAACTCAACGTACAGTCTGATCTATAGATATGTGTGTCCCAAAGGAGCTTTTTCAGGAGGCAGCTTGACTCTCTGTTTTTCCTTTGAAGACGTTTCCCTTCTCATCCCAGAAGCTTCCTCAGCTCTGACTGGATGGTGGGGAGATGGAAGGAAGAAGCTCCTGGGATGAGAAGGGAAACGTCTTCAAAGGAAAACCCAGGAAAGTCCAGGAAAAAACACCTTTGGGAGAACCAGGACCTGGATGACCGAGAGTCTCCATAGATATATTGACGCTCTGCTGATATCCCAGTTAAAAACTGGCTAGTCAGTTTGATCAAGCCTCACTTTCCTTCCCAAGGAATTTTAATGCCTAGAGTTGCTTTTACTTACCAGGAAAGTCCAGTTGCCTCTTGGAAAAAGCACGTTTGGGAGAACCAGGACCTGGATGACAGAATCTCCATATATATTTGTGTGTGTGTGTGTGTGTTTATCACATTTATATGCTGCCCATCTCACTATCAAGCAACTCTGGGTGGCTAACACACACACACATTCCAAACCGTGTTGACTTTGTGGGCTGGAGAACCGGCCCCCGATATCTGATCCAATCCTCTCGGCCGAGTTTTTGTCTTGTTTTGCAACATTGGCTGCCTCTTCCCATGGTGAAGTCCTGAGATGTCCCTCCCAGCTCTACTCCGATCGATGGATTTATCAGCACGATAGCCGTGCCCTGTTAAAAGAAGGGAACGTTCTTTGTTCAGGCCCCCTCTCAAATTCTCTACCAGTTCAATTAAGTAGAGTTTTGCCTGCGAGCTCGTTGAAGTTTCCTTTTAGTTACTTTTTTTAAATAAAAATCAGATCTGCAGCTAGTGACAGCCAGTTTCCTTAGGCCAGTGGTGATGAACCTACGGCACGCATGCCAGAGGCGGCACTCAGAGCCCTCTCTGTGGGCACGTGCACCATTGCCCCACCAGAGTTCGCCAGAGTAGCGAGCACATGGCGTTTGGAAGCCACAGGGCAGCAAGTGAGTGAGCAAGCAGCGTTGCCCCCCCCCGGGATGCCCCAGAGATGGCAAGGGACTGGCCCCCGCTGGCCATGGCCATGGCCATGCTCACCCTAGTCTGCCATGACCACTGCAGCCACGCCCACCCAGTGGGCCACACCCCCTGCCCCCCCCCCGAAGGCACCACAATGCTGATGCAGCCCTGGCACTTTGCGATAAATAAGTGGGTTTTGGGTTGCAGTTTGGGCACTCGGTCTCTAAAAGGTTCGCCATCACTGCCTTAGGCCTAGCAGCCCAGATTTCTGGCTGGTTGAAGTCAGACTGTTTTTAATAATAATAATAATAATAATAATAGTAGTAGTAATAATAATAATAATAATAATAATAATAATAATAATAATAATAATAATAATAATAATAATAATAATAATAAAGTTGAAAGGGACCTTGGAGGTCATTTAGTCCAACCCCCTGCTCAGGCAGGAAACCCTATCCCATTTCGGACAAATGGCTGTCCAGTTTCTTAAAGACTTCCAGTGTTGGAGCATTCACCGCTTCTGGAGGCAGGTTGTTCCACTGGTTAATTGTTCTAACTGTCAGGAAGTTTCTCCTTAGTTCTAGGTTGCTTCTCTCCTTGGTTAGTTTCCATCCGTTGCTTCTTGTCCTGCCTTCAGGAATGGAATGGAATGGAATAGAATAGAATCAGAGTTGGAAGGGACCTTGGAGGTCATCTAGTCCAACCCCCTGCTCAGGCAGGAAACCCTATACCGTTTCAGACAAACGGCTGTCCAGTCTCTTCTTAAAAACTTCCAGTGTTGGAGCATTCACAGCTTCTGGAGGCAGGTTGTTCCACTGGTTAATTGTCCTAACTGTCAGGTTAGACAGGTACCCTGGCATTTTCCCAGACGGGCTGCTGAGTCACCGATGAATTATCTTCCCTTTTTGTGTGTGTGTGTGTGTGTGTGTGTGTGGTGGTTGTTCAAACCAAGGAGCAATTTTAGCCTTGTTTCGCTTCCCCCTAACGTAGCCGCCCTCTGAAGCGGCAGGCTGAGCCTCTCCCTGGGACCTTAGCTGGCTTTAAGCCGTAAGAGGATTTGGGTTTTTTTTGGGGGATATTAGGATAATCTTCCCGGGACAAGTTTCCGAGCGAAGCTGTACCTCGCTGCCCTCACCTGCTTCCTCCTCCCCTGCCTGGTTGGGTTTAATCCTTGTGGTGGTGTGTGTTTTCTGACAGGCCCACAACGATGGCGACCTAGCTGCTGGTGTCTCCCTGCTGCCTAACAGCAGAAGCGTGCCTGCCTCTGTTGCTCCAAATCCTGGCAATGGGCAGCTGTCACAGGTGGGTGAACATCCACTTCTTTCAGGGCAGGGAGTCCTCTACTTACGACCAGAGTTGAGCCCAACGTTTCTGCTCCTCGGTTGTCCTGTTTTGCGACCTTCCTCGCCGCAGTTAACCCAGTAACACAGTCGTTAAGCGAATCGGGCTCCCCCATATGACGTCGCTTGTCAGAAGGTCGTAAAAGGGGATCGCGAGAAACCCCAACACACGGCGACGGTCATAAATACGAGTCGGTTGCCAAGAGCTCCAGACTTTGATCCCCTGAGCATGGGGGTGTTGCGACGGTCGTAAGTGTGAAAAACCGGTCCTACATCACTTTTTCCAGCGTCGATGTAACTTTGAACGGCCACTAAATGAACCGTTGTAAATTGAGGACTACCTGTACTTGATAAGCTAGAGAGAGGTTCCCTGGGGATGGGCTCCAGAAGTTGTGAATGCTCCAACACGGGATGTTTTGAAGAAGAGACTGGACAGCCATTTGTCTGAAACGGTCTAGGGTTTCCTGCCTGAGCAGGGGGTTGGGCTAGACGACCTCCAAGGTCCCTTCCAACTCTGATATTCTGTTCTATTTCTATTCTGGTCCCGGCGACCAACCCGGATTGGATCTTGCAACATTATTCTGGAACACCTATATTTGCCTTGATTTGTAATGGTGACTGTGAAGATCTCTCTGTGTGTCTCTCTCTGTTTTACATGGACTGTGAAGTATAATCTTGTGGCTTCATTGCGTGTCTCTCTCTCTCTGTTCCACAGATCTGTGACACTGATCATAATACCGTGTTGGATGAAAATAGGTGAGCGATGTGTCTTTGGTTCCAGTTTCTACAACAGACTTGCTTCCTCCCCCTTCTCTTTTCCTGGCCACCGAACAGCAGATGGGTGGTTCCAGCTTCCTTATTCATCCCTCGTCTCTCCTCTAGGTCCCTCTCGGCTACGGAGAGTCTCCGGAAGCTCTCTGAACAACTGAACGGCATGGTCAGCCAGGTAAGAGGCCGGGGGCCCACCTTTGACTCTCTAGTTATATCTCTTACTCAAAGTGGAAGCTCAGAAACAAAACTACAGGTGTGGGGTCCTTGGTGGTCTCTGAGCTGGGTGGTTTCCGTGCAGACGTTTCACAACCCAACTAGATAACATCATCAGTGCTAGAAGGGGGTGAGGTTTGTAGGGAGGAGGACTGTGGGGTCCTTGGTGCTCTCTGAGCTGGGTTGTTTCCGTGCAGACGTTTCACGACCCGTCTAGGGAACATCATCAGTGCTAGAAGGGAGCAATGGGTAGAAGCTAGCTCCCCTCCGAACACTGATGATGTCACCTAGTTGGGTCGTGAAATGTCTGCAGGAACACCATCCAGCTCAGCACCAAGACCCCCAAATTCAACTCTGAAGTACAAATATTTTCTTCGCTCGAGATATATAGGAATTCCTGATAATCAGAGTTTGGAATAGAATGGAATAGAATATGGAATGGAATGGAATATGGAGTAGAGTAGAATAGAAATAGAATAGAATAGAGAATAGAATAGAATAGGGAATAGAATAGAATAGGGAATAGAATAGAATAGAGTAGAATAGGGAATAGAATAGAATAGAATAGGGAATAGAATAGAACAGGGAATAGAATAGAATAGGAAATAGAATAGAATAGGGAATAGAATAGGGAATAGAATAGAACAGGGAATAGAATAGAATAGGGAATAGAATAGAATAGAATAGAATAACAAAAGAGTTGGAAGGGACCTTGTAGGTCATCCAGTCCACCCCCCCTGTCCAAGCAGGAAACCCTACACCATTTCTGACAGATGCCAGTCCAGACAGCTTGACGGTGAAACAATAAAGCAGTTGTGCCAGAGGGACCATGGCAATTATGCGTAGAAATATTTTCAAGGCTTAGCCTTTTTCAGAAGAAAGAAATACCCCTCTTCCTAAGCAGAGATCGGATCCAGGAAAATAGAACAACATTGGGAGGAGAAGGGAGTCGGCACAATCAATCAGTCTGTCTTCAGTCTGTCTGAAACATCCTTCAGCTTATTTTTTAATAATTCTTTGATGGGCTAAAAGCAGCCAGTAGTATATTTCGATACAGCCTCAAAATGCCAATTGAGCTGTGAGAACGGAATCTGGCTTGTGCATCCAGGTCCTTGCTGTGACCCTTAACCTTTTTTTTATTTTTTATTTTGCAGACCACGACTTACATCAACGGAGAAAACGTCATGCCGACGGCGGATATGAAAGAGATGGCGGTAGGTCCAGCCTGTATATTTTTGTTAACCAGCCCTCCACGGTGCGTCCCCCTCAAACTGCAGCTCCCACAATGCCTTTGGGCATGCTGCTTGGGGGAGTTCCGGGGGGGGGCTTGCCTTCCCTACTAGAAGAGCTTGGGTTGGGGCAGAGGCGTTGAGTTCCAGAGATGCATCCCCTTGGCAGGAAAAAAATGGAGTTAAATTTGGGTCACAATTTCAGCCGGGCCTTACATGACGGAGCTTCAAGGCTGTATCTTGAATTGGTCCCCAGCCTTGATTTTGAAATGGGATGAAGCTTTTAGGGTGTAGAAAGAGGAAGAAGGGGTTTGGGGTTATTTTATTGGGGAGGAGTTGCGCAAAACTACTGAATTTCTTCCCCTCTTTTTAAAAAAAAATGTTTTGCCTTTTTTCCCTCCTCTCTCTTCTTCTTCTCGTTCCTCCTCCTCCTCCTCCTCCTCCTCCTCCTCCTCCTCCTCCTCCACTGCTGGCTGTCTGCATGTACCCCGTCAGACCCGTTACCAGGAGCTGGCAGTAGCTCTTGACTCCAGCAATTTAACAAACAAAGAACTCAATGCAGAGATAGAGGAAATGGTAAGGAACCTAACTAGACCGACCGACTTGGCTTTGGCTGGCTGCTCTTCTCCGCTCTCTGGACTCCGTCCTTTCACGGTGCCACAAGACAAGGTGTGCAGCGTGACCAGTTAACCGGCATCCTTTTGGCACCTGGAACCCCAATTAAAACTTGGCTCAGGGTTACGTTTCCACACCCAGCCTGTGTCTAAAGGGCTCACCGGCGAATTGCTGACTTGAGTTATCTCCGCCTTAGGTCCTGCCTGGCCTAATTCGACGCGAGGGCTTTTCTGCCCGTCTCCCAACGGCCCCCTGCTTCGAGCAAGTTGACCTCAACCTGTCTGTTGAATCCCCCTACAGTTTAATACTATTAGGAACTTCACCTTCAGCCTTTTAGTAGCAGAACTGTCAAAAGGGGGCAAGTTAGAGGACAGGCAGGAGAGAAATTGGCCACGAACTAAGGAAGGATGTGGGCTGAATAGAAGCAGCCAGGTAACTTAAGAAACCGCAGGTGCTTTGTGGGGGGGGGGAGGGAGAAGCTGCAGGTAAAAGGATAAAGGAGCCCTTGCAGATTTTACTCCACTAGTTGCTGCTGAGTATAGGGGGCGCTGCTCATCTCCGTTTCAACGCCCTTGAACCGGCGCTGTCCGAAGACGTTTCCGTGCTCCTGTGGCCAGCATGATGTCACAGAGCTCTCTCACCTTCCCACCAAAGTGGTACCTATTTATCTACTCGCATCGGCATGCTTTCCAGCTGCTGGTTGGGCAGGAGCTGAGGCGAGGACGGGTGCTCAGCCATCCCACGGAGCTCAGATCTCAAACCTGGGCTGCCGGCTTTCCAGCCGATAAGCCCAGCATCTTAACCGTTGAGCCAACTGCAGTCACAAACCGGATCCAACCCACCAGAAGTTGATTCCAAGTCGGGCAGAGTGGAAACAGGTTCAAAACTCAAGTCCAGCGCCAGGAGAGATCCTGAAACCCGCGCTCACCAGAAGAGAACGGCCCAGGTTTTCCGTCACTTACTCCACGTTGACTCTTTCAGCAAGAGCAGAGCTTGCTAGACCCAAACTTACGATGAGCCGGCCCGTTCTTCTACTCTTGTGGCACCGTGAAGAAGCCCACGCGGGCCGTCTTTGTTGCATCGCTTACTGCCACTTCTCTTCCTGCTTGCCGTCTTCCGTGCAGCTAAGGGCTGTTTCCGGGTCGCAAAGAGGCTTTGCTGTGTTTGAAACCTTGTTTGCATGTGCTGTTTATTTCCCCCCCCCTTATTTTTTTTCCTTTGAATTCTCATTTCCCCCCTCTCTCTCTTCTCCCACTCTGGTGGGTCGTGAAGTTCTTTACGCCGGAACGGTGCCTGTATCTGGACCAGGCAGGCACATAAATCCCAAGTCACCTTTTTCGGCGCCGTGGTAATGGTTGCTAAACAAATGTTTGTCGCCTGTACCCCGAAATTCATTTCTGTTGCAACACAGCAGGGGTTGGGGGAGCCAGGTTGGGGTGCTTCTGCTGGCCCTGACTTTGTCACCCGAGCTGAGTTGATCCCCCCCCCAAAAAGCCTTAGCCAGCCTTGCCTCGCTTCAGACGTGATCCTTGTGTTTCTGTTTTCCTTCTACAGAAACAGCAGAACCAAGACGTCACGAATGAGTTGGAGAAGGTAATGGAGAAAGATATGTTCCAGAGACACAAAAATGTGTTATTTTGCTTCCCCCCTCCCCTTCTGTCTTCTAAACTTTTGGGAGGGTTTCAACTGCTTTACCGATACTTAGTTTGTAGACACCCCCCCCCCCCTTAATGTTATGGATTGTGAAATTGCATTTACCCTCCAGGGTAAATGTAGATGTGTAAAAAGGACAACCCATTTCGTACGGACCCATTCCACCCAAATCTCGGTCTGAATGGGTTTTTGTAGCATTTTATTTATTTATTTATTTAAATTTGTATACCGCCCTATCTCCCTTACGGGACTCAGGGCGGTGAACAGGCGATAATAAAAATCACAATAAATATACTCAAATTTCTATTCTAAAATCAGATTAAATAAAGACCTGCTCTAAAATACCCCATATAAAACCTTTACTAAAACATAATTAAGGCTACGCCAGGTCGGCCGCACGGAATAGATGGGTTTTCAGGGCATGGAGAACAAAACACACTTCCCTCCCCCCCCCCCACTTCCATTCCTCACAGTTGTGTGTCTTTTGACCCAAGTTACAGTGGTCCGATTGTTTGTGTTCGTTTTCTTCATGTAAAAGCTGCTGCTGCTTGGGGCTGTGTCAGCCTGTTCCTGTCCTCCCACGTGCAGGATAATTCTGCCATTTCCTTTGAACTTAGTCTGCTGAGCTAAGGAGTTTTCTCTTCCTGTTTGGAAAAACCTTAACTCCTTTTTCACTTAGTTTTTAAAAAAAAAAAAAAAAATTAAACCAAACTTTAGCATGCGTTTCCAAACCAGATATGGGTTAGCACGGCAATAACTCACTCCACCCAGTATATTTTAATAGTAAAAATATAAGGGAGTAGAGACCACGCTCCGAGGATAATTTCCCAGCTTCTCTTCACCAGCATTTCTGAAAAGTTGGTTTGTGGAAGGACTATAGGAAGCTTTTAAACGCTTCTTCTGGACCAGAGCAGTTCTAGCAATATCTGAATATAATCAAGCAGTGTCTGTGATGGTATAGGTCAGTGATGGCGAACCTTTTAGAGACCGAGTGCCCAAACTGCAACCCAAAACCCACTTATGCATTGTCGAGTGCCGGGTGGGTGTGGCCCATTGGCTGGGCATGGCTGCGGTAACAGGAGACTGAGTGGGACTAAAAAGTTCAATCAATCAATTCCAACTTTGCAAGATCTTTTTTTCCCCCGCGAGAAGTTGAAATTGACTGATTGAACCTTTTTTTTTTTTTTTTTTGCACACGGCGGCGGAGGCCTAAAGCGAAAAAGTTTTATAAAACCCAGCTGAAGGCCTAGGACTGGGGCGACAGCACGTGTGCCCACAGAGAGGGCTCTGAGTGCCGCCTCTGGCACCCGTGCCATAGATCACCACCACTGGTATAGGTTCTCCTGCTTGGGCAGGGGGCTGGACTAGAAGATCTCCAAGATCCCTTCCAATTCTTGTTGTTCTGTTCTGTTCTATCCTATCCTATCCTATTCGATATTCCTCTTCTATCTACTCTGTTCTGTTCTATTCATCTTCTATTTTGTTCTGTTCTGTTCTATTCATCTTCTATATTTCTATTCCTATTCCATTCTACTCTATTCTGTTCTATTCATCTATTTATTCTATTCTATTCTATTCTGTTCATATTCTATTCAATTCTATATTCTATATTGTATATTCTATTCATATTCTATTCTATTCTATTTTCTATTCCATTCCTCAACCGTGGCAGGTTGAAGACGGGTGGACTTCAACTCCATCCCTCTTCCAACTCCCAACGTTGAGAAACACTGTGCTAAAGGAGATCTCCACGCGAATAAATTGACTGCCGATCTTGCCGCAAGTAAATAAATTGTGTTTCCACAGGAGAAGAAAGGGTTTGAGCAGCGGTTTGCGAAGGAGCAAGCCACCCTACGAGAACAATTACAGGTAGGTGCTACCCTTTGGTACCGGCCTCCCATCCCTTGCCTTCTGCAACCTAGAGGAGGAAGCTCATGGTTTTGTGGGAAGCCACGTTCTGACACTCGCTGGGTCCCTGGCGTGTCCCTCAGCTCATCCCCTTCCCCTGTGCTTCCTTGAAAGGTCCACATTCAGACCATCGGCATCCTGGTCTCTGAGAAGTCCGAATTGCAGACCGCTCTTTCCCACACACAGCAGGCTGCCCGGCAGAAAGCAGGTGGGTATCCTTTAGATCAGCGGTCCCCAACCGTTCCACCTTGGGTGGCCCAGCCTGACGTAGGTGTGTATGAGTGGCACGCACACAGCTCCATGGGTGCAAGCAGGGCGTGTCTGCGCCCTCCACTCACGCAAATGGAGCTTTGCATGCAAGCGTCCTCCGCTCGCATGAGTGCAGCTTTGGGTGCGCTTGCCCAGTGCTTGGGCTTGCGCGGTTTCAAACAGGCAGTGTTGGGGACCCCTGCTTTAGATTGCTCCTCTTCTAGTTGCCCATCTTATTTAATCACCTGGTGGTGTTAGAGACCTGGTACTCCTTTCCCAGCATCCTGGATTCCTTTGCCCCATCTCCAAAAAATCGAGTTTTACGGGCTGAATCTAGACTTATCCCAGCTCCGTTTCCTTGCCAATAGAATAGAATAGAATAGAAAATAGAATAGAAAATAGAATAATAGAGTAGAATAATAGAATAGAATAATAGAATAGAGAATAGAATATGGAATGTAGAATAGAATAGAATATGGAATGTAGAATATGGAATGTAGAATAGAATAGAATAGAAAAAATATGGAAAATAGAATAGAATAGAAAATAGAATAGAATAGAATAGAATAATAGAGTAGAATAATAGAGTAGAATAATAGAATAATAGAATAGAGAGTAGAATATGGAATGTAGAATAGAATAGAATATGGAATGTAGAATAGAATAGAATATGGAATGTGGAATATGGAATGTAGAATAGAATAGAATAGAAAAAATATGGAAAATAGAATAGAATAGAAAATAGAATAGAAGAATAGAATAGAAGAATAGAATAGAATATGGAATGTAGAATAGAATAGAATAGAATAGAATATGGAAAATAGAATAGAGTAGAATAGAATAGAATAGAGCTGGAAGGGACCTTGGAGATCTTCTAGTCCAGCCCCCTGCTCAAGCAGGAGAACCTTGGTGATCCTGGAGTTGCTTGGCACCAAATCGTGTCCACCTCTGGTTTTTTTGGAGCAGCCCGGCGGTAGCTACCGAAGCGCCTCTGCATTCTGTAGACATTGTGGGGCTCAGGGGCCTTGGGATCCCGGCGCCCCTAATCTTGTTTTTTTTTTTTCCTGGGACAGGGGAAGCTGAGGACCTGGCCGCTCGGCTGCAGTCATCTCGACAGAGGGTCTCCGAGGTGGAATACACCCTCTCCTCCCTCTCCGTTCAGCAGAAGCAGACAGAGAAAGTAAGCATCAGACATTCACTTTTTCTCTCCTTGTCTTCTTTGACATCGTGGCTTCCGTTTTTGGGAAGCCGGGCCTCGTTCCCTGCCCCAAACGCTTGCAAAGCAAACAGAAATAAGGGTTTAAAAAAAAAAAAAGCTCCATTGGTCACACGCTTGGCCTTGCCTTTCTCAAACAGAGACCTTGTTTCCTGCAGAGGCCTTAGCCAAAAAAACTTCCTTCTCCAGCTCTTGCTTGACTCTCCAGGGAAAAGGAAAGGGGCATTAAATGCAGAGAGAGCTGTTATCATCTTAGCCGCTCTGGCTGTACAAGGCAAAAATGTTTCCACTGGGGATGAATATTGGCGAATATTCCGCTTTTCCTGGCGGATTTTGCTGTGCTTTTAGCGGTGCCCAATTCTGCATCGCATTACGAGATCTTGCTTTAAAAATAAAACCCACCCAATCCACCTTTTATTTTATTTTTATTTTTCAAAGCAGTAAAGGGAACTGGGCCAGCTGACCAACCTGAATTATTTTATACCAATAACAACAGATGTCGGGGAATTTATATATATAGAATCCTTAATTTTATTTATTTTTTTAAAAAAAACAAGTTTTATTAATTTTTCAAATTTTAACATCCAGATACTTAGGAAGCAGCGTGGTGCTAGGGAAATCAGTCAATAACAAAATCATTCATATATATCTCAGGTTACATCAATAGCATTCCCTCACTGTTTCCCACAAATATTATATCATATTCATGTTAATTAAGTTTCTAACTAGACTCAATCAATCAATACATTTATCAATAGTATTTTACTTATATATATATATCGAAGTCCTGTTTAGAGGTTTTATTTAATTCCAATTTATATATTCCATTTAGCCTTTTATAACCAATGTTTAAACTTTGGAAAACCTTGATTTCCCTCATTTCATTATAATATAATTAACATAACTAAAATACACATATTATTCCATATTTTACCTTCTTTATAGACAAATATATTCTAATTCTCATTCTAGTAACTCCTTTAATAACAAAATATCTTTCATTATCACGAATCTATTTCCATATAACAATTAAAGTTATAGTCTAACAGTTCATTTTAACTCCCATTATAAATCTAAGTGCTAAATATAAAAAAAAACATTATCTAACTGTGGCTTTCCTTTTGTGCCAAGTAAGAATCCTTAATTTTAAATGCCTTCCCAGGAGCGAGATACAGCAACCTTTCTCAATTTCTTATTTGGGGGACATTTCTCCCAATGAAAGGTCTGTCTCCCCCCCCCTTTTTTTTTTCTTTCTTTTAAATTGCCTGTTTTGATTCGTTTTCCTTCTTTCTTGCTGACAGCACAACAAAGAGCTAGCCAAGGAACGGGATAACCTCAAACTGGAAATGTACAAGCAAAGGTGAGATGCGTTCCTTTTGGCTTTATTGTTTGGGGGCGTTTATAGAAACGAAAGAGGGGCTTCATTTTGTTCTCTTGGGTTGCCCCTTCCCCCTAGTAAAACCAACGAAGAGCTCAAGCAGCAGACTTCGGAGTTGTCGGAGAAACTACACAACCTGCTCTCTGAAAACTCAGCCATGAAACTAGACGTGGAAGATTTGCACAAGAAACTGGAAATGGCCGAGCTGCTGATCCAGCAGGTATCCGCGTTACTGTGACTACGAGTGGCCCTTGAGTTAACAACCACGTTTTTAGCGACCGTTCAAAGCTACGATGGCCCCTTGGGGGGGGGGAAATATGACTCACAACCAGTTCTCACACTGCAACAACCGTCACAGCATCCCCACAGTCACACGATCCAAATTTGTGCGCTAATTGTAGGATTGTATTAGCATTTGGGGCTGCTGACTTTAGAGATTAAAGAGAAAGAAGACTCAGTCTACTTTAGGACGTGGGATAACTTTTACCAATGGCTAGAAAAACGAGTCAAAAGAGAAAGGAATGTGACATGTAATTTTGAATATATAAAGAAGAAGGCTACTGAGTGATTAATTAATACTGTTTATGATCATTAACTACATCTATTATTCTTAGTCAAATACATGTACCCAGATAATATGCTGTTTGCTAAATATTGAAAAAGTTACCTTGGAAAACCCTAACCCAAACCCCAATCCTTATCCCAACCCCTATTAAAACTAATAAAATTTATATATTAAAAAAAAAGGACTCCGATAATTGTGTGTGGTTTTTTTTAACCCCTCTGCTAGTTTTCAAGCCAACCAGGGATCTCAGATGCCGCTGCCCAGCAGCTGCAGGCAGCCCTGGAGGAAAGAGCCAACTTAGAAAGCCAAATTGCCCAGGTAAGGTGGACGTCCAGAGGGGATGCCTTCAGAAGGAGCCCGGGGATTTGGCCTCGATGGCAGTCGTCAACTCTTTTGGTAGAGTCTGATTGGCACCGCCCGTCTCTTCTCTTTCCTTCTTCCTTGCTCAACAGCTGTCAGAGTCTTTGCAAAAACTGCAGACCGAACGGGATCAATACGTCCTGCGGCTGAAGGAGGAAGGGAGCATCTGGCAGCAGCGAGTCGAGCTCCTCTCCGAACAGGTAAGGTTCCTAAGAGATCCTTCCAGATCCTGTAATGGTTTGGAGGTTGCCCTTCAGGCTGGCCCAACTGGGTTTCCCGCAGGTCCGGACTCTGACGGGAGAGAAAGAACTCAGCGAGACTCGGATTGGGGAGCTGGAGGCCAACCTCTCAGAGTTGCTGAGCAGTCAGTCAGGTAAATGCTGGTGTTCTCCACCCCCCAAAAGACCCCCTTCCAGTCACCCGATTCCCCCCCCCCCCCATCTCCTGAATCGGGGGTGACTTAATGTCGCTGGAGACGGTCTTTGCTCCGGCGGTTCAAGTCCCAGCGTTGCGTGAGCTCCCGTCACTCAGCTCGGCTCCTCCCCAGCTGGCAGTTCAAAAGCATGTTCTGTGCGAGTAGATAAATAGGTACCACTCCAGTGGGGAGAGGAACCGGTGCTTCAAGCGGACGGGTAGAATCCTGCTGGCGCTGGGCCTTCCCAGTTGCAGTGCCCCTTTGCAAGGCAGCGTTGGTGGAGGGAGAGAGGGCCTCGGATGGCGCTGCAGGAAAACCGTCCCGTCTTTCTTTCTGGTGGGGAACTAGCTCGCCCCCTCTGGCCCATCCATCTGAACCAAGCAGGGCTGTCTTAGGCAGCCGTATCTACTACTACCATGTGCATTGGTATTGTAGTACGCTAAAAAAAAAAGAATATCCTAAATCCAGCAGTCTTTCCTTCAGTGGTAAGATCCCTCTGCTGCAGCACGTTGGGTGGTTGCTCCAAGAGGGTGGTCAGGGCATGGGGTGGGAAGGTCTGGAGAACCATCCTGTTTCCAGCTAGGCTTGCCACTGAGTTTCTGGAGAAGAGTTGCCTGGATCCAAGGGCGTGACTTGTAAATAACCCGCCTTTCTTCTCTCCTGGATTCCGTAGCGGTGAAGCCCCAGGAGACTCAGCCCGCCCCTGCTGCCCCGGGGCCCTCGCCGACTGAACTGCACCTTCAAGAGGAGCTGGCTCGGCTGGAGAAGGAGAAGGAGGAGCTGCTGGACCGATGGCAGACCCAGGTGCGAGACAACGGGCAGATGAGCCGACTCAACCAGGAGCAGGAGGAGCGGCTTCAAGAGCTGGAGAAGGCCTTGCAGCGCCACAGCGAGGAGGACGTGGACAAGCAGCAGATCTTGGAGAACATGCAGAGCGACAAAGCCACCATCAGCCGAGCCTTGACCCAGAACCGGGAGCTGAAGGAGCAGCTGGCGGAGCTGCAGAATGGATTTGTCAAACTGGTGCGTGTCTTCCCCTCCCCCCCCATCCGAAGCCGACATCCAGCTGTTGGCGACTTACACATGTCCTCCTCAAGTTACGACTGTAATGTAGCCTGCCCATTACGATCGTAAGTCTTTTAATGATCGTGAAACGGGTCAGTCATACGACAGAGCTGATTTTGGTTAATTCAGCCAAGGGTTCACTGTGGATCCCATAAACCGTTGTAAATCATCGTCACGACCATTGGAACTGGATTATAATTCCCCCTTTTTTTAAGTAGGTCATAACTTTGGATGGTTGATGAGAGACCGGTCGTAAGTGGAAGACTGCCTGCTTAGAG
>NW_015386377.1:255266-279250 GCF_001527695.2 Protobothrops mucrosquamatus | reverse complement strand
TTTCCTCTAAGTCCTTGAAGTCACACGGTTTAGCTGCTCTTCTCAAGGCTGCAATGAATTCTTTTGCTGATTCCCCAGCTCGCTGATCCCTCAGTTCAAATGTGTGCCTCCAAGCAATGACAGATTGCTTAGGCTGGAAGTGTTCTTTCAAAACTTTCTTCAAATCAGAGTATGAAACAGTTTCTAGCGAGGCCGGGGCAACTAGATCTCAAAGGTGTCTTGCCCACAAATGCACAACATTGTGGCAGCCTTTAGACCTTCTTCCCTTATCTGATTTACGCGGAAGTAAGTCTCTACCCTTGCAACGTAAGATTCCCACTTCTCCGGGTGAGAGACATCAAATTCAGCTAACCGCCCAATTTTCGCCATGATCAGGGAACAGGGTTTTCTTCAGCCGCACTCACCCTCCAGCAATGCTGTACTGGCAGGATAGACGCTGACTTCAATGCCGTCGTCCCTCTTCCGGACTTCTTTGGGTGAGTCTTCAAGCTTTCCTAGCTATCTAGACTGAATCCCACCTTCGTCGCCAGTGTTAAGTCCGGAGAATAATGGCGCATGAAGCAATGCATTTTCTAACAGGTCTTTATTATCTGACTACAGTCAACGAAAACCCGAGCAGAGGCACGCAGGCCTCTATTTATACCCTCTGATCCCCAGGCAATTTCAACCAATCACAGGCAGTCTTTTCCCGCCTTGCGCATGCGCGCAAGGCCGGCGCCGCTCAGTCTGGTCCCGGGCAGCTTTTGCAAATGCCCGGGACTCTTGCATCATCCCGAGCCTGCTTCTGCAGGCTCAGGACACAACAGTAGTAGCAGTGCAATTTATTAAGAACAGGACTTTTGTGATATGCATATCCCTATAAACTAAGCAAGAATGTAAATCTTCCTTTTACTTACTTCTGTGTTAGACCCTTCCTGTCTTTTGTGACTTATCTGCATTGCTTGATTGCTCTGTCACCAGAATAGGCAGGCAACCATTTTGTAAAGCAGAAATGGAAGATGTCACATTTTATTAATCCCCAATTCATCATCAAATGCATGCATGAAAAAAAGTTCCACGTTTAATCCTTGATTATATCAGGCAGGGCTATAAAAAAAAAAGTCCAATCTGCTATGCTGGAAAATAGCTACCATGTCTAGAATATGTCATGTTGTCAATTTTATGAAGAAGATGGTATTGCCAAAAATACTCAGGGCATTGTTAAGATAAATGTATTTCTCATGAAGCATGCAATTAAACCAGGGCCCCCCAATTCCTGGTCCGTGGACCAGTACCGGGCCGCGACATGCCAGCAACTGGTCCACCCAAAAAAGTAAATCCCTACCCGTGGGATGCAGGCAGCACACAAAACCACGCACCCTCCAGTCCGCGAAAAAACCTCTCTCCAGGGAACTGGTCCCTGGTGCCCAAAAGATTGGGGACCTCTGAATTAAACAATGAAATATGCAATAACCAAAATACCATACCATTGCAGGCTGTGCATGGAAATTGCAATCATTTCCTATACTGCAGCACTGCTTCCTACTCTCTAGAAAATTCCTACAAATACCAAGGAACTCCCAATTGGAATTACATGGGATATGAATTCTATTTTCATGAGTCTACAAATGACATGTTTTCAAAAGGAGACAAGAGAAAGCTTATATATTTCCTCACTATTTCAGAAGTTGATTTATTGCCCATTTGTTGAATTATTGGTTAGCATTTTATTTGCAACTAAAGTATTGTTGCTTATTGGAAAATTTCAGCAGAATGGGACTATAGATTTCTTTGATATTTCTATTTAAAGGTTGAGGAAGATCTCCAACTTTAGTTCCATTGCACTCTAACATTGTTAGAGAAGATGGCAGTTATATATTCTTTATCCTTGACTCTGTTTAATTTCATTTATTTACTATATTTTAATCTATTGAATAAGAACATTCTTTCAGTAGTTTAAAATTCTTAAAGGAAGAAAAATATCACAAAACACATTAATAAATAGCACAAGAAAAAAGTACAGAAATCATGTCATTTATAAAAATGTGCCTCATTGTTATCTTTGTGAGGCAAAGCTATATATTAAGAAAACAGCTACTGCAAAAAGCAATAGTGTTTTTGTATATTCTGCTCCTTCATTGCAGTATTCTTAGTATATATTTCTGTGTGTCTTGATGTCATAATGATGTGCATTTAGCACTGTGTCACAAATGATGGGCATTTAGCATTGCAGCAATAGTAGCCATTATACAGTGCGAAAGGGGAAATGTGTAGTATAGTTAAAATTTTTATTGTCAGTTGTATTCCATATGCCATTTTGCACTCACATGTGTTTTAGTTATACAGAACAAACACAAAACAACATTATATAAAGACCCTTACTTTTTAATGCATGCAACAATTGAATTAAAGTTGGAGAATAAATGAATCTTTTCTGATAACTTCAGTTCAATTACATTTACACAATGCTATGGAAGCTTACAAAAGTCATGCAATTGTGCATCACTTAAACTACTGCTCGAATGAAATAGTAGAGCACTCCTGTCTCAACCAAATCATCAGGAGATGTTCTGCGTATTTATTCAATTGCTATTATTATTAGCATTTGCATTTGCAAATAGTAAATCCATCTCACTGTTAAGCAATCAAACTTTTTATATTAAAAAAGTTGTGGAGATATCAAAACATGCCATGTAATGGACTTTCTCCATGACATTAGATTGCACGTGGCTGAAAAGAGTCATTAAACAAATTGTGTATATTTTAGAATTCAGGAACTAGAACTTGAGTGGAATGGGAGAACTTGGCATAGCCAACTCAATGTGGCCAGCTCACCACTGCCAAGTCATCACAGGACAGGTCAATACAGCCAATTTGCCATGGGGACAACTCTTTGCAGGCAGCCAGAGGGAGAGCCAGGCAGAACGAGCAAGTGGGTAGAATGCAGAGCAGGGGCAGCAGCCAGGGGCTTCCTATCAGAGGCAGAGCCAATCCAGTGAGCAAGCAGGTGGGCAGAGCAGTAGGGCAGTGGGGCCTTCCCATTTTCCCATTTCCCTGCCAATGCTGTCTTGCTATTGCTGCACCAAACTACAGACCATTCAGAGTTCAAACCATTCAGTGATGGTGGTAGTGATTAGGCTATTCAGGGGGAATGGCAGTGGGATGGGAGGTGGGGAGGTGGCAAAGGACAGGCGGGTCCCATTTTTATACACACATGATCACTGGCACTGCCACAGGTCATTTGGCAGTGGTGGTTGTGTTTAGGTCATTTGGGAGCAGCAGTAGTGTTCAGGCTGTTCAGGGACAGCATCGGTGGACGGGCAAATGGGGCAAATGGCAGAAGTCATACATGTCCCATTTTCAGACCTCCCCAGCCATTTAGGGCAGGGTAGGTGGGGCAAGCAGCAGGGAGACAGCAGTGGCTGGGTGTGTCCCATGTTCACATTTTCTGCTGTTGCTATAATACCGAGCTCCTGAAGCACTTGGAGCTTAGCATGGTGGCAGTGGTGGTGGTGGCTCTGTGAAAATGGCACCTCTTCCCACTAGAGGGAGAGCCAAGTTGGTGGGCAAATGAGTGGGTGGGCAGAGTGCAGAGCAGTACTGGCCAGACAAATCTTATTGCATTCTTTGACAAAATTAGTGGACCAGAAGAATGCTGTGGATATAATTTACTTGGACTTCAGTAAGGCATTTGACAAAGTAGACCACAACCTACTATTTGATAAGATAGAAAAATGTGGGTTAGACAGTATCACCACCAGATGGATTCGTAGCTAGCTGACCGGCCATACTCAGCATGTGCTCCTCAATGGAACTGCATCTACATGTAGTGGCGTGCCCCAGGGCTCTGTTCTGGGCCCAGTGCTCTTCAACATCTTCATCAGTGATTTGGATGAGGGAATAGATGGGGAACTCATCAAATTTGCAGACAACACCAAGCTGGCAGGAATAGCCAACACTCCAGAAGACAGGCTTAAGATACAGGAGGATCTTGACAGACTTGAACATTGGGCACTGTTCTGTTTCGCTCGCAAAGGCATTGAGACGAGGCAAAGAAGTAAAACAGTCTTCTCTTTATTTTCTCCAACAGAACCAAAACAAAATGCCGTGGATTGTTCTTATACCCCCTTGCAGGGACAGTCACAGCCAATCAATGCAAGGTATTTCTCCCACCTTGAACATGCGCACAAGGCAGGAGACAGCCTGTCTGGTCCCAGGCATTCACGTGTCTGCCCGGGCCTTTCTGCAGCCTCCTGCACCTGCTGAATGACTCAGCAGGCCCAGGACATAACACCCCTCCCCTCTTATTTCAAAACATACTTAAGATTACAAGGGAAACTCTTGGCACTCCTGTATCTCATTTCCCAATGATGTTTACCGTTGTTCCTAACCAATGACTGAACACTTGTTCTTTTGAGCACAGTCTTATTTCTAAGTGACCTTAAACCTGTCCACATACTGACAGGCATCTTATGTAGTCTTGTAGGTGTCTGGGTGGACCTCTTGCTCGCTCTGACCTTCTTGGAGCGGTTCTGATGTCCTGGCCTGCAAACTCACCTGCCAGGCTCGACAGGCCAGGACTGTGATGCCCCCTAGCCTCAGGTGACCTCCCTTGCTGCTGACCGGCTGGATCCTCTGAACCCAAGCCAGAGTTCCTTGGTGGGGTGGAATTCCCTAAGTCCAGTGGTGGGGTGGAATTCCCCAAGTCCAAATGGACCCCTCTTGGGAGCACTGTCCCTTGAGCCCAAGACCAGCAGCTGGATAGGCCCGGCAGACCGGTTGCGAGCAATGTCCCCTTGACCCGGTGCCCGAGTCAGGAGTGCCAGAGTCAGGAGCCGCCTCCATGGCAAGAGCCCCTTCTGGTGCCTGGGACGTTCCGCTTTCGCGGAGAGACTGTGGTCCACGATCATAATCGTCTTCCTCCCCCCCGAGAGCAGAGCCAGGAGTGGAAGTGTGGCTGGGAAGCCTCCAGCGCAGTTGATTGATGTGTCACCAGATCACCCGACCATCATCCAAGGCCACTTCATATGAGAGCAGCCCAGAGACCTTGCATACCACTGCTGTCACCCAGAGATATCCAGGGCCATAGTTCCTTGCCCAGACCAGATCGCCCACCTGTAGTCTACTAGGTGCCCGCGGCTGTGACACCTGTGATGCCACCCGGTGTGGGTGCAACCTGTCCAGTTTAGTAATGAGCCTGCGACCCCAGCGGAGTTCAGTTGGGCTCTTCCCAGTGGCTGTCCATGGTGTGGTGCGGTGTGAGAAGAGAAAGTCAGCCAACCTGTGATTCCAGTGTCAACGCTGTTAATATAGGATATTATTGCTTTGACAAGATATATAGAACTGTCTGATATTTTTAGAGTTAATTCAGATGACAGAGAAAGGGAGGAGATTTATAAGGAAAGCCCGGGAAAAGGAACAGAAGTGAATCTTTGCCCTCCGGGCTAATTGGAAGATGTAACTTATGACTGCAAAATAAGGGAGGGGTTTAGCAAGAAAAGTTAGATGCAAGCAAGAGAAATTCAGATTCTGGCATCCACCCATGACATGCCATCAATCTGTTACACTGTTAATAAAGCTTTTAGAATAAACAAGGCCTGGAAGTTCTTCGAAGTGTTTCATTAATCGGAACCATGACATCATGTCAGAATTTAAAACCTTTTCAAACAACTGAGTATGCATTACCCCCACCTCTTTCTCCTAGGCTGGAGTGAGAGTAACAGAGTTCAGGAGGAGGACAATCTATCATGATAAACGGGAGTTTGTTGAATACAGCCCAGCAGCTGCTGATATCCCAGAGGGGGAAGTAACAGACAGCATGCAGGTTGGTGGACAGAGAATGGACAAACTGCCACTCAAAGCCTGGGTGAGTTACTGAAAATATTTCAAACCCCAAGGAGAGAGACAGAAATCCACTCCTGCAGAGGGAAGCTTGCAGCCCCTCCATTGCAGATCAGAAAGCCTTTCAGATCCTGTCTTCCCCTGCCAGGGACTCCAGCCCTGAAGAGAGAGGGAATCCCAGTCTGAGGCCTCTGCAGCAATGGGGATTTTGGCAAACCCAGCAGGCAGATGTTCCACGACCTCTGAACTTGCCACAGCTAATAGAGGCCTTATAACAGCTTGGGGTGGTACAGAAGCCAGGAGATCAGCAGCTGGTGGGAGAACGGCCACAGCAAGAAGATTGGCCATAGCCCCCAAACGTGCAACCCCTGGGCATAAATCTGCAGCCAGGATGGGGCCAGAAGCAACAGCCACCGTGGCGGCCCCAACAGCCTATAATTGCACTTTTCAGAGCAACCTTCGATGGGGACCCAAAGAAGCTGGGTTTTTTTCCTCAACCAAGTGCATTTTCATTTGAATTGTTGGGCCTATCTCTACCCAGACCCGGGGGCCATGGTGGATGTGATTGCATCCAGTCTAGAGGGAGAAGCGTCCAAATGGCTGAACAATTTATACAATGACCAAGCCCTCGAATTGGAGGACCCCCACCTTTTCCTCCTAGGGCTGAGAGAAAGATTTGAGGACCCATCTATTGCTCTTAAAGCAGGAGAACAAATCCACAAAATAAAACAAGCCGGCAGGCTTGCCCTGGAGTACGTGCGAGAGTTTCGCAAGATAGCAGGTCGAATAGAGGGGTGGCCAGAGCAGTCCCTAATCCATCACTTCATTGAGGGATTAGACGATCACCTCTCTCAGGCCTACATCTATCGAGCAGTACCTGATCAGCTGCGAGAATGGTACCAGGCAGCGGTGAAGCTAGACTTAGCTCCCCCACCTGAATCTGAGCAGCAGCCAGAGCAACCTGAACAACAATCACCCCCACAAAACCCTCCGACTACTGCAATGGCTGAAAGACCCAGGCCATCTGCAGGCCCGTCAATTAAGTGTTTCTGGTGCGGACAGAAGGGACATCGAGCAGCAAACTGTCTGGTCCCCTACCCCCGACTGCAGAGCAGACCGGAACCAGCAGCAAGAAGGAAACCTGCCCAAGGGCTAACGAGAGAAAAATCCAACTGGATCACGCAAGAACCTGTTGCCAAGATTACACCCCCCACACAAGAGGACGCCGGGACTCCAGGTGGACCCGCCCCTGCTCTACCCTCCTTTGACAGCGATGATGAAGGAGAGAACGACCAGATGGTGAGTGGAAAAATCCCACCTTTTTCACTGGCCGCCAAACTTATAATCCCTACATCTGGGGCACAAATGGACTTAAACGTGCTAATTGATTCTGGATGCACCCACTGCATTATTAGTCTGCCATTTGCCATGAAAATGGGCATACGGGCAAAACAGCTTTCCAAACCTGTGAGGTTTGAGCAAGCCGATGGCTCCCTGATGGGAGGGACTCTTGTCACACAATTAACTGAGCCCTTACGCCTAGAAATAGGTGCACATTGGGAGTTTATTTGCTTCCTAGTGGCTCCAAAAATGACTGAGACTGTGATCCTAGGGCTAGCCTGGTTGGACAAATGGAAACCGTTTATCTGGTGGGAGAAAGGAATGAGAACTGTGAGACTACCTATAGGACCTAAACCTCCCGCTGATTCAACCAATGCTGCAGGATACCTTAGGCCACCCAATAAGCGAGCGCACATGGCTGCCTCACCATCGCCAGGTGAACCAATCATCCCCAATGAATACCGGGACCTGGTAGAGGCATTTAGTGAAAAATAATGTGATGCCCTGCCCCCTCACAGACCCAATGATTGCTCCATCGAACTGGTGCCAGGAGCCAAACTCCCCAAGCCTGAGAATGTATGCTATGTCCCCCCTCGAAATGGAGGAGATGCAGCGATACGTGAACAAAAACCTAGCGAGGGGGTTCATCGAACGGGCCAAATCTACTGTGGGAGCCCCTGTGTTGTTCAAAGAGAAAAAAGATGGGTCTCTTCATCTCTGCGTAGACTATCAGGGTCTCAATGCTGTGAGTGTGGAAAATAAATACCCCCTCCCCCTCCTAAAGGACTTATTAACCCATCTGGCTAAAGGGAGTGTCTTCACAAAATTAGACCTGAGAGAGGCATATTACCGAATGAGAATAAAAGAGGGAGACGAGTGGAAAACTGCCTTCAACTGTCCTATGGGGAGCTATCAGTTCAAAGTCATGCCATTTGGACTACAGGGAGCCCCAGCCGTATTTATGCAGTTGATTAATAAAGTCCTACATGATCACTTGTACAAGGGTTTTTTGGTGTATCTTGATGATATCCTGATTTACAGCACAAATATGACTGATCACATAAAGCTAGTGAGAGAAGTGTTAAAGAAACTATTGAATGCCAAGCTTTATGCCAAATTGTTGAAATGTGAATTTCACCAGACCTGATTAGATTATCTTGGCTACAGAATTTCCAATGAGGGTATTGAAATGGATCCAGCCAAGGTGAAAGCTATAATCGAATGGCAGCCCCCAAAAACTCGCAAAGAGCTCCAGAGCTTTCTGGGTTTTGCCAACTTTTATCGTCAATTCATCCCCTCTTTTGCCGAGATTGCCCTACCCCTTACAGAACTACTCAAAACAGGCAAAGGAGGAGGGAAGCCACGATCGGGCCAACCACTAGCATGGACGATGGGCTGTCAAACAGCTTTTGAGAATTTAAAGAGACTATTTGCTGCTGAACCGGTCCTAAAGCACCCCTGCCCAGGGGAGCCCTTTGTGATTCAAGTCGATGCCAGCGATGTGGCAGTTGGAGCTGTGTTACTACAAAAGAACAAAAGTGGGGTCCTGCAACCCTGCACCTACACCTCTAAGAAATTTACTGAAAGCAAGCGGAGATGGGCAATCTGGGAGAAAGAGGCCTTCGCAATTAGGTGGGCACTATTAAACTGGCGACACTATCTAGAAGGGAGCAAGATGCCATTTGAAGTATGGACAGATCACAAAAATCTAGAAGCACTGAAAACTCCCCACAAATTGTCCCCAAAGCAAGTGCGGTGGGCCCAGTACTTTAACCACTTCAACGTCACTCTAAAGTACATATCAGGAGGAAAAAACTTCCTAGCTGATGCGCTATCCCAATTACCCCAATACAAAAGCAAACGGGAGGAGGTTAACGAGGCAATTATCCCCAATCAACAAACTGCCGCTCAATGTACGCCTCGCAGGGTCCCCAATCCTGATGACCCTGGAGTAAAGAAGATAAAACGAGAGCTCCTCACCGATCAATGGTTCAAAGATAATCAAACCTTCCTAACGTGCAGGGATAGCTTGGCTTACAAAAGGGGGAAACTATATTTGCCAAAAGCCCTCCGTCTTAATGCTCTCAAACACAGCCATGATGTAAAACAGGCTGGACACTTTGGATATTTGAAAACCCTACACCTCACCCGCCAGCAATTTTGGTGGCCGGGGCTGAAAAGGGATGTGGAAAACTATATAAAAAGTTGTACTGTATGTGCCACAATGAAAAGAATCCCAGGGAAAAACCCAGGGTTACTGCAGCCGGTGGCAGACCCTTCTCAACCCTGGGAAGAAATAGCTATGGACTTTATAGTAGACCTACCTGAAAGTAGAGGAAATACTGTCATCTGGACTATGATAGACCTGTTCTCGAAGCAGGCTCATTTCATCGCCTGCAAAGGACTCCCATCTGCCCAACGACTGATCAAATTGTTCCTGAAACATATCTACCGGCTGGATGGCGCCTCTAAGCGAATAATTTTGGACAGGGGGGTGCAGTTCACAGCGAAGTTTTGGAGGAGTTTTCTTAAATTAATTGGATCATCTCAAGGTTTATCATCTGCTTTTCATCTGGCCACCAATGGGGCTGCAGAATGGTGGAGCAATATCTTATATGCTATGTTTCTTACCAACAGACAAACTGGACTGACCTCCTCCCTTTTGCGGAGGTGGCATACAATAATTCTGTGCACAGCAGCACACACTTTTCAGAGTGGCCACACCTTTAAGAGTAGCCATAGGAAAAGAGTTCAGCCCAATATTTGAATACCCTCAGGTGCCCTCCACTTCCCAGACACTTGACCAATGGGTGAGGGGGTGGGAAGAAGTTTGGAGAAACACAAAAACTGCTTTAAAAAAGACTTTTGAAACCTATAAAAAGCAGGCTGATAGAAAGAGGGCTTCCCAAAGAACATTCCAAGTTGGGAAAAAGGTTTATTTGTCAACTAAATATTTATGCCTGAAATTGCGCAGCAAGAAATTGGGACCAAAAATCTTGGGGCCTTTCCCCATAGTAAGGATCATCAATCCGGTCACCGTAGAACTAAAACTCCCTAGACTTTTAGGGAGAATTCACTCAGTCTTCCATTGCAGCTTGTTGAAACCTTAACGGGGCTCCACTTTAAGACCTCCCCCGAAGAAGGCACCTGGGCCCCTCATAGTTGCGGGACAGACCCACTATAAAGTGAAACATATTCTTGACTCTAGAATTTTTAAAGGGAAATTGCAGTACCTAGTACAATGGAAGGGATACCCATTGTCTGAAGCCACCTGGGTGAAATCCAGTGAGGTGAAAGCTGACAGGCTCGTCAAAAGGTTTCATGCGAAATACCCCAACAAACTGAAAACTAGTCATTAACATATGCTTTTGTTTACATTACAGGATCTGTCCTTTTTGTAAGGGGGGCCAGATGTCAACACTATTAATATAGGATATTATTGCTTTGACAAGATATACAGAACTGTCTGGTATTTTTAGAGTTAATTCAGATGACAGAGAAAGGGAGGAGATTTATAAGGAAAGCCCGGAAAAGGAACGGAAGTGAATCTTTGCCCTCCGGGCTAATTGGAAGATGTGACTTACAGTATGACTGCAAAATAAGGGAGAGGTTTAGCAAGAAAAGTTACATCACAGGCTATGCACACAGGCAATTGCTCATTGAAATGCGCTAGAACCGCATTTGAAGATAGCAAGGACTTGACCTCTGCAAAAGTCCTTTCGTGGACTTTTGTCCACTGCCATGGACCCTGTTTATCCAACAGCCAGTGTAACAGCTCAGCCACTGCAGCCTTGTGAGGGAGGAATGAATGGTAAAAGTTTAACAGTCCCAGAAAAGCCTGGAGTTCACTTTTGGACTTGGGACTTGGGGCCTGCTGAATTGCTTTAAGCTTAGATTCAGCAGGATGGATGCCTTCAGCATCAATACGGAACCCCAGAAACTCTGTTGAAATGAACCCAATTTTACATTTGTCTTGCTTTAGCTTCAGCCCCACTTGGCGGAAATGCAGAAGACGGCTCTAAGCCTTTCAGCCAGATTTTCAGATGATTCCCCAGCGACGAGGACATCATCAATGTACGGGCAAACACCTGGGATATTGCGAAGTGTTCGCTCCACCACACTCTGGAAGATGCCAGGGGCTACATTAATCCCAAACTGCAGCCTTTTGACTTTGAATGCTCCCCGGTGCATTACAATTGTTTGGGCCTCAGCCATTGCCTCATCAAATGGTAATTGTTGATAGGCCTGAGCCAAATCAAGTTTAGCAAAAACGTGGCCTCCCTTGAAGGAAGCCAGAATGTGGCTCACCACGGGCACCGGGTACGAGTGCTGCTGCAAGTCTTTGTTAAGTGTACACTTATAGTCCGCACAAATTCGGACTTCTCCATTGGCCTTCAGTGGCATTACTATGGGAGTTTCCCATGGACTGCTGTCCACAGGTTCTAAAATGCCCTGCTGGAGAAGCTTGTCCAGCTCTGCATTGATTCTATTCTTCAATGCGAAGGGCACCCATCTAGGCTGAATCCTAATGGGTGCAACAGCTGAGTCTAAACGTAAGGAAATGGGAGGCCCCTTGTACAAGCCAAGCTCTGAACTGAACACATCAGCAAACTCTTTGCAAACATATGGAGGCAATGTGGCCTTGCCTGCCACATGCCCGGCAAATGGCAGAGCAGAAACGGCAATCGGAGCGCTTGTGGCATCCTCCACATCCGAAACACTAAGGGAATAAGGTCGCCTTGTCAGAACATTCTTGAGGCCTCTTCTCCACTGGCTGCTGTAGTCTGTCCACCTCCATCTCTGTATCCAGTTTGGATTCTTCTTGAGCAACCTCTTAATGGATGGAGACCGCCATTGGAGGGTTCTTGGCGAGCCGCAAGGCCTTCACAGCTCCGCCCGCTGCTTCTTCGGCTGCAATTTCTCTTAAAGCATCTTGGAAGGAGATGTCTTCTTTTATGAAGATTTTCTGTTGCAGCTCACGACTTCACAGTCCACAGACGATCCCGAAGTCTCTCTTCCAGATCCTTGAATTCGCATGACCTAGCTGCTTGTCGTAACGCAGCAATAAAGTCCGCAGCAGACTCACCAGGGTGCTGGTCCCTCTGCTTCAGTTCAAAATGTTCACGCAGCATCTTCAACTCAGCATAAGTGATGGATTCAAGTGGTGCTGGGGCGATCAGATTTTCTGCAGTATCAAAAGTCTCCTGCCCACAGACACACAATAACATAGCAGCTTTAAGGCCATCTTCCCTCACTTGCTTTACTCAGAAGTAATTCTCTACCCGAGCCACGTAGGAACGCCAGCATTCTGGATGAGCTGTGTCGAATTCAGAGAGACGACCGATTTTGGACATCGTTGCTATCCGGTAGCCTTGACAACGCCTCGTGCTGCAATGGCTGAAAAAGGGGTCCCTTCGCCAAGCTCTCCTCCAGCGTTCTTGTACTGGCAGGCAGAGTTGCTTCTTCGGGATGCCAGACTTCTCAGCTCTTCAGGCCTTCTGTGGTGAGTCAGCCTCTCTTTCGTTGTTTCATTTGTAGCACGATCCCACCTTCGTCGCCAATGTTCTGTTTCGCTCGCAAAGGCATTGAGATGAAGCAAAGAAGTAAAACAGTCTTCTCTTTATTTTCTCCAACAGAACCAAAACAAAATGGGGTGGATTTTTCTTATACCCCCTTGCAGGGACAGTCACAGCCAATCAATGCAAGGCATTTCTCCCGCCTTGCGCATGCGCGCAAGGCTGGAGACAGCCTGTCTGGTCCCGGGCCTTTCTGCAGCCTCCTGCACCTGCTGAATGACTCAGCAGGCCCAGAACATAATAGGCATGATCTAATAAAATGAAATTCAATGGTGAAAAAATTAAGGTTCTACATTCAGGCAAGAAAAACCAAATGCACAAGTATAATATAAGTGGTACCTTGCTCAATAGTAGTAACTGTGAGAGGGATCTCGGAGTCCTAGTGGACAATCATTTAAATATGAGCCAGCAGTGTGCTGCAACTGCCCAAAAAGCCAACACAGTGCTAGGCTGCATTAACAGAGGGATAGAATCAAGATCACGTGAAGTATTAATACCACTTTACAATGTCTTGTTAAGGCCACACTTGGAATACTGCATCCAGTTTTGGTCACCACGATGTAAAAAAGATATTGAGACTCTATAAAGAGTACATAGAAGAGCAACAAAGATGATTAGGGGACTGGAGGCTAAAGCATATAAGGAACAGCTGCTGGAATTGGGTATGTCTAGTTTAATGAAGAGAAGGACGAGGGGGGACATGTTAGCAGTGTTCCAGTATCTTAGGGGCTGCCACAAAGAAGAGGGGTCAAGCTATTTTCCTGACAGAACAATTAATCAGAAGCTGTGAAAGCTGTGAATTGCCAGGAACTTCTCATTTTCACACCACTGCTGCCATCCCAAATGGCTTGAATACCACCACCACTGAATGGGGGGATATGTGAAAATGGGAAGCTCCCAGCCACCACTACTCTGCACTCTGCACACCCACTCGTCCATCTAGAATAACCAAGCAAAAACTACTAGATAACCAATCACATAAGGAAGAAGGGAGTAAAGAGAAAAAAGAAAAAGAAAAACATAATGAAATAGAGAGTCATGGAAATGATGGAAATCCCAATTATAAAGTAAGAGATACAAGAAACATACCCAAGACCAATAAAGAACTCAAATGCCTATATACTAACGCTCACAGTTAAAGAACTAGCAGGGTGAACTTGAAGTATTAGTACATGCAGTCAGATATGATATAGTTGCCATTACCGAAACCTGGTGGGATGAAACTTATGACTGGAATGCATTGATGGAAGGATAGAAACTATTCAAAAGAAACAGACCCAACATTGCATTATATATAAAAGATCACTACATCTCTACAGAAATACACAAAACCAAGAATGAAAACCTCCTAGAATCCACATGGTCAATATAAAAGGAAAAAAGAATGACATTGCTACAGGCCACCCAACCAAGCAGAAGAAATAGATGAACTTTTTGCTAAACAACTAACAAATGTATGTAGGAAATATATCACAATAATAATGGGAGACTTTAACTACCCTGATATTAATTGGGAGACAAACTCTGCAGCAAATGGGAGATCGAACAGATTCCTAACCAACCTAGTTGACAACTTTGACATCCAAAAGGTAGAGGAGGGAACTAGAAGAAAAGCTATACTGGACCTAATTCTTAATAATAGAGAAGAAATGAGAGAGGAAGTTCAAGCTGCCGGAACCTTGGGCAAGAGTGACCACATCAAACTGGAATTCGATATAATGCAAACATAAGCAATAGAATATAATCCAACCAGTGTCCTAACTTTAAAAGAGCTGATTTTAACAAACTCAGAGAGAGTCTAAGCAAAATTTCATGGGAAAACAACTCAAGAAGCATGGGAAACACTGAAAAATACAATCATAAAAGCCCAGTCCAACACAATACTATCAAGCAGGGGGTATGATAGCAGTATTCCAGTATTTGAGAAGCTGCCCCAAGGAGGAGGGAGTCAATTTATTTTTCAAAGCACCAGAGGGCAAGACAAGAAACAATGGATGGAAACTAATCAAGGAGAGAAGCAACCTGGAATTAAGGAGAAACTTCCTAACAGTGAGGACAATTAACCAGCAGAACAGCTTGCCTCCAGAAATCGTGGGTGCTCCATCATGGAGGTTTTTAAGAAGAGACTGGACCACTACTTGTCTGAAATGATATAGGGTCTCCTGCTTGAGCAGGGGGCTGGACTAGAAGACCTCCAAGGTCCCTTCCAGCTCTATTCTGATTCTGATTCTGGCTCTCCCTCCAGTGGCGAGCTCCCTACCTCTGCATTCTGCTCACCCATCCGCCCTCCCAGCTCCAACTGCCTGCAGTGAGATGTCCCCGCAGCAAATTGGCCATGTTGACTTGTCCTGCAATGACTTAGTAGTGATGAGTTGGCAGAGGTGGTGGCAAGATGGCCACACTGAGCTGACTGCGCTGAGTTGGCCTAGATCCAATTTGAGATGTCTGCGTTTGCATACTTCCATTTCTACTCAGTAAGTAGCAAAATCCCTCCCACATTACACAAAAGGATAAGAAAACAAATAATACCCTGAAGCAGTCTTGCACTTTGCATACTTACTTTCTTCCTCCTGAAGGGACCAAGGGAAGAGATAGAATGATTGACAATGAGAGCTCTCCTCAGTAGGTTAGCCACAAACTCTGCAGAGCTTCATTGCAAAAGGAAAAGAAGCTTGCTTTGCCCATTGGGTTATAGCTGACTTGCAAATAAGGGCTCAGCTGCCAAACTTAGTTGATTGTGCACTTTGAATCCCAAAATCTAGAGCTGTCTTTGAATTGGTGTAGTTTTATGTGAAGTACTTCTGATTCACAGCTAGTCACAAATATGCTAAATAAATGGAACATGTCTGATGTTGTATCCCCACTCCCAACCCATGGATGCCTATGCTTTGGAAGCAATTTAATTATGAAAAGTCTTTTAACATATTATGATTGAAAACATAGATGTATAGTACATACCTATTTTTGTTTGTTCAAATGATATTATGTTTTAATAAGAATTTATACTGGAATAAGTTCTTTTCAATTCTCTATTGAATAGAAATCCATTGCTCATAATCTGCATTTATCAAGGCTTTGGTTACTTTTTGTTTTAAGTTCTCAACAGCCAAACCAATTAGGGAAAATAGCTGTCAGCTTTTCAAATTTCATTAAATGCTAATTTTAAAAATACTTTAGATTTTGAAGGAATGATAGATATACCATGGTGAATAAGCAGACTAATAAATAGAAAAGAACTGTTGCAAACATTAATATAATAACATTATCAATTAATACACCATAAATTGCATTAATCATTAATAATCTTATATGTAGGAACAAAACCTTTTTTTGTTGCCAAATAAATCTCTGTTATACATTTTGGGTGCAGTAGAAAGTTTTTAATTATATTCAGTAATTATATTTCAAAGTATTTGCATTTCAGTGCAGCTGGTGCAAATGTAGCCATATTAATAAGAGATTACCATACAAATCATGGAAAAATTTATCAACAACTTTGCTTCTAATTTTATAGAAGGTTTCTCATTTAATGTTGACTCCTTTCTCCTGAATTATTAATATACATAGTTGATTTGTCTTCTCAAAATGTTGCTTTATTTAAAATATTTAAAATTTTGTTTGAGGAAATACTTTGGATCAAGTAAATGCAATGGATTCCTGTGACTTGGAAGGGACAAACTGCTGCATTTACTTGACTTTATATCTCCCAATTATATTCCACCCATGATATAATGAACATTTCTTAGATAAGTGGACATCAATCTATGGCAACAATTTATAACATTACAATACTGGCTGTGCAACTGAATGTACTGAATATAATAAAACATTAAGAAATCAGTAGAATTAACTAATATAGACCATGATTCAGTAGATGATTTATTTGTCAGCTCCTTAAAACAAAGACAACATTTAATCTCATGGTAAAATGACAGTTAATTAATTTGGTACTCTTTTCAGGTAATTTAAGAGCTGCAATTTTATGGCACTTTGAAACCACACTTAAGACTTTAAAGATAGCCTTATCTTTGGGAAGTATGAAATATGAAAAAAACTATTCAAACATGTAGATATAAATCTTTATTATTGACCAATCTTTGGTGGTCCCATGTTATTCCCAAACCATTTTTGTGTTTCCCAAAATAGTGCTGCCAAAATCTGATGATAGCCCAGCCAACAATGGTAGCATAATTTTCTTCTGATTTCATAGGAAGTATAAGAAAGCTTAGATTCTGAGATCTTGGAACCTTTCCTAACAGAGAGAAAGAAAAAAATGGTCCTTTGTGCTTTAGTGGTGTCACTATCCTTAGACATTTTTAAAAAATGAAACTTTAAAACAAGCCAAACAATTAACAATGGTATAATAAAATAAACCTTATTCCTCAAATCTCAGCAGAAAAGCAGCATCTTCACTGCATCCCTAAGTGCTAACGATGAGTTCCATTTAGACCTTGATGATCAAATAACAGAGCTGTTGTTGAAAAGGCTGCCTCCAGGCTCATAGCTAAAAGACTGACAAGGCACCTTTTCTTACGATAAATACTTAGAATAATGATTTAAAAGGTTACACAGATTACAATCCATGAAACTACAGAACAGTCAGTTTGATTCAATACTAGGTGGTTTTCAAAGGCAGTGTCATTGGTCCAATAGATGAGACCAGTAAAAGAGAACTCCAAGGCAAAAAAGTTTCCTTAAAGAACATATTTATTTGGCTACATTGTATTGGCACAACCAAAAATGAAACCAAGACTGAAATTCCCTCCCAAAAGTTACAATGTTACAAAATTGAACTTCCCATCCCAGTAATATGTCATAAACCACACTCCCCAATTAACTACTTGAGCAGGCTTTCTAACGGAAGCTTCAGTCCGCCAAAATGCAATCAGCAATGACCTTGGTTCCCACAGAACAATTTATTGTTTTGACTAATCTAAAAAATACCCATCCCCCCTCCCAATTCTGTGGCAACTGAAAACAAAAGGAAAATGGCTTCAGCTACATTTGTTTGTAGTGTTGACAGTCGAATCCCCAAAAGAAAAGAGAAATCCTGTAAATGAAGAAGAGTTAAAATTAGGAATTGCCTCAAGGTTTATTAGGATGCTTATTAAAAAAAATCTACGTATCAATCTTTCAGCTTTTACATCAGTACTTTTTACCTAGGTGACCGAAGCATTGCCCTGCTGATTTATCCAGACGATGCTATGATCCTCTCCAGGTCTCCAGTTGGCCTTAAAAGAGCTTTGCAAGCCCTTGTCCAGTATTGCAATTACAATAAACTGGACATAAATTATGAGAAAACAAAAGTTATGGCTTTTGCAAAAAGGCCAAAATTGTACTTATGGTATTTAAACAGCCATAAAATAGAGTAGGTAACGACCTTTAAGTACCTAGTGGTGGTCATCCATGCCACTGGCTCACAAAAAACACGTGGAGAATATGCAGCTGCCTTGGCCAATGATCAGCGAACGCCATCCTTAAATTTTTCCGCACAAAGGGAGGATACTATGTTCCAGCTGCAATTAAGCTCTTTCTGGCCAAGTCGCTAGCACAGCTTCTCTATGGGACCCTGCTTGGACCCTCAGCTTCATGTTTCATACCATTAGAAAGAGTTCAATCCAAATTTATTAGAACAATTCTCCAGATGCCACGTCGTGTCTCAAATGCACTTCTGTGCCTGGAGACAGGATTGATAAAAGTCGAAGCAAAAATCTGTATAGTTTCCTTAAATATCTGACTAAGGCTTAATTGCTTTCCACAAGGCCTTGCTCCATTAATCCTCCAAGATAAATTCTCTTCTTCATGGATCAAGGTAGTTGAGTTCAATCTTGCCAAACTAGGCTTCTCTTCAGCCTCAATACTCAAATTGGACTACAACCAAGCAAAACAAATGTTGTGACAAAGGGTAGAGGACATCGAGAGGCAAGCGGACTTAGGTTTAGCTCTGCTGTTTCTGGCTCCAGACTCTATTAGATATGTTGTTACATCTGCCTGTTATCTTAGTTAGTTGGAGTCAGTAAACCACCGGAAAGCTTTTTTTGCTCACAAGGTGCCGTGCGTTTCCATCGGCTATCCTGTACGGCAAGTATAAAAAGACACTATTGTCAACTAAATTCCAACAATGGTTGGGGCAGTTGGGGATAAGACACAGATGTACAAATCCTTACTCAGCAGCAGAGAACGGTGTAGCTGAAAGAAGGAATGGTGTTTTGCAAACAATGAAAGATTCATTGTTAGAGGATTCTGGTATGAGCAGGGCATATTGGGGAGAAGCCATATTGACTACCAATTATATAGTTAACAGGCTATGGAGTTCCTCCATTAATAATACTCCATATGCCATTCTATATGGGAGAAAGCCATCACTGGCACATTTGAGAATTTTTGGAAGTACTGCATGGGTACATATTCTGAAAGCAATCATAAGAAAGGGACAGCAAAAGGCAAGAAAGCTCAGGTTTGTGGGCTATGAGCCAGGGTCAAAAGGATATCGCTTTAGCGAGGGAAGTAAAAGAGTTGTAATTTCAAGGTCTGCTAATTTTGCAGAACAAAATTGGGACAGAATTAATGCAAATTCTGGGTATGTCTCACTTAATGACGGTGATCTGTTTAGTGACAATAACTCATCTAATGATGGAAAGATGATTATTGAAGATGTCAATGTTCAGGGAGGAGAGGCTGAACAAGACATGAAGCCAGAAAGACTTGAGACACAGGAGCAGTTAATACCACGTAGGTCAGAGCGATGTAACAAAGGAATTCTGCCTGACAGGTATTCTGCCAGCAAGGTGAAAGTTTGCAATGTGTGGTATGAGCCAAGAAGTTATAAAAAAGTGTTGGCATTACCAAAAGCTGAACAAGAAAGATGGAAGGAGGCCATGGATAAAGAAATGAAATCCATGGGAGACCATGAAGTATTTAAATCAGTGACTTTGCCACAGGGAACTAAAGCTGTAGGTTGTAAGTGGGTATATAAGAAAAAGGTATTGCCAAATAATGATGTACAGTATAAGGTCAGGTTAGTGGCACAAGGTTTTTCACAATTAAAGCACTACGATGAAGTATTTGCGCCAACTGTGAAAAGTGAGAGTATAAGATTAGCACTGGCGTTGGTAGCGGCATATAAGCATAAAATCTGGCACTTTGATATCACAACTGCATTCCTCAATGCTGAGTTAGAGGAAGACATTTATATGATCCAAGCACCAGGGTATGAAATTGCAAAGCCTAACATGGTGTATAAATTAAACAAGGCTATTTATGGGCTGAAGCAGTCAGCCAGAAACTGGAATATCTGTTTAGATACTGCTTTAAAGGGTCTTGGATTTAAGAGTTGCAAAGCTGATAAATGTATATATACTGGATAGTTACAAGGAGGGAATTGTCTACTGTTATCATTTGTGGATGATCTTTGCTTCATCGCAAAGGATGCATCACAAGTCAAGGAATTTGCTGATAAATTAGGAAAGAAATTCAAATTAAAGAATTTGGGAGAAATAAAAAAATATCTCGGTGTAGAGATACAGAAAAATGAAAAAGGTGGTTATATTCTCAGTCAAAGGAGAAAAAAACCTATTCCTAGTATTTTCTTTTGGAGTAAATCTTGTAATTTTACATACACATTATTCACCCCTTTGCGTCTTCGCCCACCAAAATTTGTGTTTGTATTATCAGCTATTAGTGCAACAACTTTGAATTTCAAATTGTTTTCATCTACACCGTCTCAGACAGGTGAATGTCCAGTCTCCTTTTATAAATCTCCAGTGATGGAGCACCCACGATTTCTGGGGGTAAGCTGTTCCACTGGTTGATTATCCTCACTGTCAGAAAGTTTTTCCTTAGTTCCAGATTGCCTCTCTCTTTGATCAGTTTCCAACCATTGTTTCTTGTCTTGCCCTCTGGTGCTTTGGTGAACAACCTGCCCCCCTCTGCCAGCCTCTCAAATACTGGAACACTGCTATCATGTCTCCCCTATTTTCTTCTTTTCTTTAGACTAGGCAAACGCAAGTCCCATAGTCGTTCTTTGTATGTTTTAGTCTCCAGGTCTTTGATCTTCTTAGTTGCTCTTCTCTGAATTTTTTCCAAACTCTCAACATCTTTTTTGTGATATGGTGACCAAAATTGGCTGCAGTATTCCAGGTGTGGTCTTACTAGGGTTTTATAAAGCGGTAATAATATTTCACGTGATCTTGATTCTATGCCTGTTTATACAACCCAGGATTGTATTAGCTTTTTTGGTTGCTGCTGCACATTCCTGGCTCATAGTCAAGTGATCGTCCACTAGGACTCCAAGGTCCCTCTCACAGTTACTGTTTCTAAGCCAGATCTCACCTAATCTGTATTTGTACCTTTGGTTTTTCCTGCCTAAATGTAAGACTTTGCTTTTCTCCACATTGAAACTCATTTTGTTGGCCCATTGTTCCCATTTGTCAAGATCTTTTTGGATCCTGAATTTGTCTTCTGTTGGCTACTTCTGTCAGTTTGGTATCATCTGCAAATTTGATGAGTTCCCCTTCAATTCCCCCATCTAAGTCATTTATGAAGATATTGAAGAGTACTGGGCCTAAAACAGAACCTTGTGGTACCCCACTGCTTACTTCTCTCCATGTGGATGTAATGCCATTGAGGACTACTCATTGAGTACAGTTTGTTAGCCAGCTACAGATCCATCTGGTGGTGATGTTGTCTATTCCACCTTTTCTCAGCTTACCAAGGAGTAGGTTGTGGTCTATCTTGTCAAATGCTTTACTGAAATCTTCGTCCACTGCGTTTCGCTGATCTACTAGTTTAGTCACTTTATCGGAGAATGAAATGAGATTGGTTTGGCATGATCTGTTTTTAACAAACCCGTGTTGGCTACTAGTTATGACTTTGTTTGTTTCTAGTTGTTCGCAGATCTGTTTTTTGATTATTTTTTCTAGGATCTTCCCAGGTATTGATGTTAAACTGATTGGTCTGTAGTTTCCTGGGTCCGTTTTTTCCCCCTTTCTTGAAGATGGGGACTACATCAGCCCTTTTCCAATCCTCAGCTATTTGCCCGGTGCTCTAGGATTTATGAAAGATGTGGTACAGAAATTCTGAGATAACATCTGCCAATCCTTCAGAACTCTGGGTTGTAGTCTGTCGGGTCCGATTGTGATCCGCCCATTCATTAGTTTCTATCTCAATCTCTTGTATATTCATTCTTAGTTCAGCAGATATCCATATCATATCAATTCTAGATTATGAATTACGCCTATTTGAGTAAAATGTGTATTGAGATTTCTTTGGGTTTCTCTCTCTCCATATATCCTATATATACAATTTTTAAAAAAGCCTTAAGTAGAATGTTCCTACCTTGCTACTAGCTTTCCATCTACAATTGCATTAAAGTCTCCTACTAAGCAAATATATTGATATTCCATTTCCACTATTTTCTTATGTAGTTTTTGATAAAATTATTCTTGCTTGTTATTTGGTTCATAAATTGCTACCATCAATGTCTGTTTTTGATTTAACATCATTTCCACCATTAATATTCTTCCTTCTTCATCTGCATAAATTTGTTTTGGCTTCATTGTTTTTTTTAATATATAAAGCTACTCCTCTTTTCTTTTGTTGTGCTGATGAAAAGAAGAGCTTCCCAATTTTCAGGCATTACAGAAATTTATAATGTTGTCTTTTAATATGTGTTTCTTGAAGACAAACTATATCCATTTTTAGCTTTTGTAGTCATATAAAAAAGTTTTCCTTTTTCAGGAGAATTCAATCCATTTATCTACATTGAAAGAATCCCATTATCTTTCTCCATCTTGTTCAGTTATATTTAGGTTTTATTCTTCTAGTTGTTCTTATCAGTCTCTGTTCTTTACCCTTTGCCCCTTCTTTTTGATTTATGTTTTCTGTGTCTTCTTCTTCCCTTTGTTTGGCCACCCCTTCTATTGCTGTCTCTTCCTGTTTTCTTGATTCCCATTCTGATTGAAATTCCGAGCTTCCTTCTTCAAAAAAAACCTCTGTGTCTCTCATAAAATTCCATTGCTTTAAAGACAGAGTCCAATCTGTATCTTTTGGAGTCCCAATTGAATAGTATCCCCTCTGGCATTAGTCATCTAAAATTCACTACTTTTTATTAGTTTTTTGGTCAAGAATTGATAGTCTCTTCATGAATTCCTTATCCTCCTAGGTATCTGCTTCAAGACTACAATTTCCTTTTTTTTAATTAAAAGTTTTATAAAAGTTTTACAATATAATTGCCCCCTCTCCAAAACCCTCCCTCCCCCTCCCCCCCACTTCCCAGAGCTAATCACAGGGTTTACAATAGGATAATCATATTCTAACTAACAATCAATTATTAGAATAACAAATCTGTAAAATCCTTTAACTCTCTTTTTAACATAAAATATATTAAGATTAAACATAATAATAATATCATATTAATAATTAAAAATAAGGATAAATAAACTGTATCACAACAATAATATTCTAAAATTCACTCAAAAACCAAATGGAACTTTTTGGTCCCATATTTCTTCTCAATATAATCTATCCATCTTCTCCAAACCGAAATATATCTTTCCTGTGAATAATCCTTCACATAAGCGGAAATCTTGGCCATTTCTGCTAAATTTGAGACTTTAAGTGACCATTCTTCTATAGTGGGCAGACGTTCCGTTTTCCAATATTGGGCTACTAATAATCTTGCAGCCGTTATAAGATTCAACATCAAATTCATTTCTTTAACATCTAAATCCTCCATAATATGTAACAAAAATATCTGCGGTGTAAACTTTATCTTTTTCTTAAAAACATTTTGAATATTCCACCAAATTTTTATCCAAAATGCTTTTATTTCCCTACATGTCCACCAAATATGAAAATAAGTTGCATCTAAATTTCCACATCTCCAACACTTAGGTTGCAAATTAGGATACATGCACGACAATTTTTGAGGATCCAAATGCCAGCTATAAAACATTTTATAAAAATTTTCTTTTAAATTTTGAGCTTGAGTAAATTTCACATTTCTAACCCAAATTGTTTCCCATGTATCCAATGAAATCAGTTCTTGTATATTTTGAGCCCATTTTATCATACAATCCTTAACCAATTCCGTTTCTGAATCCAATTCTATCAAAGCATTATAAATTCTTTTAATATGAGCTTGAGATTGATCTTTAATCTGTTTAATCAAATTTTCATCCTGCAAAGTAATACCAACTTTTTGATCCAAACGCCACCTCATTAACAATTGATTGTAATAAAACCAAG
>NW_015386377.1:253024-255236 GCF_001527695.2 Protobothrops mucrosquamatus | reverse complement strand
GAGCTTGAGATTGATCTTTAATCTGTTTAATCAAATTTTCATCCTGCAAAGTAATACCAACTTTTTGATCCAAACGCCACCTCATTAACAATTGATTGTAATAAAACCAAGAATATTCAATATTTTCTTGTTTCAAATCTACTAAAGATTTAATTTGCCAGTCTCGTCCTACCAGACGAAGTAGTTCCTTATAAGAAACCTTATCCAAATTAACTCCCCTAGATATCCCCTCTATTACCTGTCCTGGAATTGCCCAGATAGGAATTTTATAATTTAATTTATAATAATATTTCTTCCAAACTCTTAATAAGGCACTTCTTAAAATATGAGCCTTAAAATTTGTATCTACCTTTTTATCATAAATTAAATATGCCTGCCAACCAAATAACAAATCCCATCCTTCAAGAGAGAATATATTTCTATTTGTTAAATTTAACCAATCACTAATCAGTGTCAAAACCACCGCATCATAATACAATTTTAAGTTCGGGACTTTAAGTCCTCCTCGTTCCCGTACATCTTGTATAATCTTAAACTTAACTCTTGGCTTCTTGCCCACCCAAATAAACTTATTAATACCCTTTTGCCAATCCTCCAAATTAACATCTTTTTTTTAAAATAGGAATCATTTGAAACAAAAAAAGAAATTTTGGAAGAATATTCATTTTTACCGCTGAAATTCTCCCCAGCAAAGATAATTGTAATTTTTTCCAGTCATTTAAATCCTTTTGCACCTTTACCCATAAAGTTTCATAATTATTTTTATACAATTTAGCATTAGAAGCTGTAATATAAACTCATAAATATTTTACCTTTTTAACCATTTCAAAACCTGTGAGCGTAACTAAAATATCTTTATCATTCATAGACATATTTTTGGTAATATTTTAGTCTTATTGCTATTTACCTTAAAACCAGAAACTTTCCCATATTGTGCAATAATTTCAACCAAATCAATTACCGAATCTATTGGCTGGGTTAATGTTAACACCAAATCATCAGCAAAAGCTCTTAACCTATAATCATTCTTATTAACCTTTATTCCCTTTATTATAGAAGACTCACAAATTTTAATTAATAAAATCTGCATTGTTAATACAAATAACAATGGAGATAATGGACATCCCTGTCTAGTTCCTTTTTCAATTTTAAATGCTTCTGTTAACCCCCCATTAACTATAATCTGTGCTGATTGCTGTTGATAAATAGCCTTAAGAGCGGACAAAAATTTTTCCCCAAAATTCATTTTCTCTATAACTCGGAACAAGAACCCCCAATCTAATTGATCAAATGCTTTTTCAGCATCCAAAAATATAAAAGCAGCAGGAATTTGATTATTCTTATCCAAATATTCAATTAAATTAATAATTTGTCTTACGTTATATTTCATATATCTTCCAGTTATAAATTCAGATTGATCACTATGAATCAACTGGCTCAACACTTGCATTAATCTATTTGCCAATACCTTTGAGAAAATCTTATAATCTGTATTCAATAAAGATATAGGTCTATAATTCTTAGGTTGAGTCAAATCCTGACCCTCCTTTGGGATTAACGATATAAAAGCAGTTCTCCAAGATGGAGGTACCTCTTCACCTAACAAAATACTATTAAACAATTCCTTTAATGGTTCTATCATTTCTTCTTGTAATAAATTGCTGTTAGTCCATCTGTACCAGGAGCCTTACCAACTTTTAATTGCTTAATTGCCCCCTTAATCTCCTCAAAAGTTATTAAACAATTCATCTTTTCCCTTTGATTACTTGACAATCTAGGAAAATGTGCCTGCTGTAAATAATTGTCTATTTCTTCAAGTTGTATATTTTCAGAAGCATATAACTTAGAATAAAAATCCAAAAAACTCTTTTTAATCAAATTTTGTTGAGATGTCACTTTACCATTATAATCTATTTTCTCTATAGTTCTTGACTTCTGCTTCTTTCGTAGTTGGTAGGCCAACCATCTTCCAGGTTTATTTGTATTACAAAATGTATTATATTTCATGTACCTTAATAATAATAATAATAATAATTTAATTTATATACCGCCCTTCTCCCGTAGGACTCAGGGCGGTGCACAGCATATTAAAACAGACAAACAAAATACATCAAAGAACAAAAAACCCCCATAAAACCAAATTAAAAGCCAAATATTCGAAGCTGTGTGTCAATTAAAATTTTCTTAAAATCATCCCTACCTAAAATCCTCC
>NW_015386377.1:241666-251646 GCF_001527695.2 Protobothrops mucrosquamatus | reverse complement strand
AGCCACAGAGTCAAACTCCTCCCATACAACAGTCTCAAGACCTGCTCCCGTATCCTCCCCCGGGGCCACCCAGTCAGAGTCCAGGCCTTCTCGGATCTGAGCGACTTTGTCATACAGATATTGCGCAAAGTCCTCGGCCCTCCCCTCCAGGGGATCCCCCCCTCCCTCAATTGAAGGAGAGAGCGGGTCACCCTGAAGAAGGAGGGTGGAATAGTAATTAGACCTTGCCACCCTCATCGCCACAAGGTAGGATCTAATATGAACCCTTACCTGTGCTCGGTCGGATTCGGTTCGGCTAGCCCTCCAACTGCTCTCTAGGCGTCTTTTCCGGCGTTTCATTTCTCTCAGCTCCTCCGTAAACCAAGGAGCCAATTGAGATCTACGCCGGGTCAGAGTCCGCAAAGGCACGACTCGGTCCAGTGCCGCGGCAGCGGCTGCTTCCCAAGCCGCCGCCTGATTTTCCGCTGAGTCGTGAACTAGATCCTCTGGATATGGCCCAAGCTCCGTCAGGAACCTCTCAGGGTCCATCAGGCGCCTGGGACGGAACCATCTGTGCGGTTCCGTCTCCCTGCGGCGGGGGGGAGCGGTCCGGAAGTCCATCTTCAGGAGTAGATGATCTGACCATGACAGAGGCTCAGTAATTACCTCCCCTGTTTCCAGATCATTTTGCCACTGACCGGAGACAAAAATTAGATCCAGTGTGTGCCCTCCTATGTGAGTGGGGGTACGTACTAATTGGGTCAAGTCCAAGGCCGTCATGGAAGCCAAGAACTCCTGAGCTGCCGCCGACGCCTCGCCCACTGATGGCAGATTGAAATCCTCCATGACTACAAGTCTGGGGGTCCCAACCGCCACCCCGGCTATTACATCAGCCAGCTCAGGCAGGGCCATTGATACATAGCAGGGGGCCAGGTATATAATCAACAGGCCCACTTGTACCCCTTGTCCCCACTTCACCAGGAGAGACTCCACACCGTCTATCTGAGGTACAGTGGTCTCCCTCGGACATAGGCTCTCCATTTTAATGACCGCTACCCCACCGCCCCTACCCCGGGTCCTTGGCTGATGAAATACCTGGAAACCCGGTGGGCAGATGTCCACGAGGGGTACACCCCCTTCCAGACTTTTCTTTTAATTTAATCTCATCCTCTAACTCTTTTCGTTTTTGCATCTGTTTACGCCAGCAGTTCTCAACCTGTGGGTCGCGACCCTTTTGGGGTTCGAACGACCCTTTCACAGGGGTCGCCTAAGACCATCGGAAAACACATATGTCCGATGGTCTTAGGAACTGAGACCTCGCTCCGCATCTGTCTCCGCATGGCCTCCTCCGCCATTTGCAGAGAGAGAGACAGAGAGGCACTTTCTCTTCCCTTCTCTCTCTCTCTCAGGCGGCACCTGGGAGAAGCGCAGCCAGGGCCTCGTGGCCTTGGAGCCGCCCAGGGAATCCCCGGGATCCCTGCTGGGAGCGGCCTGCTGGAGGCTCCGCTGAACAGGACAGCCGTCCCGTAAGCCGTGGCCCAAGGGAGACCAGCCCCTGCGATCCCCAGTCAGCCCGACCATTGGACCCGCTGGCCAGGAAGGCGCACCAGAGTCCAGGCTGCTGGGAAGGAAGAAGGAGATTCAGCAAAGGAAGGAGAGGAGAGCTGCCTCCTGGGGCCCAGTGCTGGTGGCAGCTTCCTTGCCATCCTCTTCCTCCTCTTCTTCCTCCTGTTGCCCCCAAGGTGGCTTGGGTGGGGGCCATGGCAAGAGGGGTGCCTGGGAGGAGCAGCCGGGCTGGCGGAGTGGCTAGCGGGCCACGTGGCCCCAGCCCCCACCACGGCTCCATCAAATGGGCGGAGGGCGAGGTTGGGCAGCGCGGAGTGACGGCTGGGATGGCAGCAGCGGTTTTCTCGCCCTTCTCTCCTTCCTCCTGCTACCCCCAAAGCGGCTTGGGTGGGCGCCGGGGCAAAAGGGGTGCCTGGGGGGGAGCAGCCGGGTTGGCGGAGGGGCTAGTGGGTCGCACGGCCCCAGCCCCCACCGTGGCTTCATCGAATGGGTGGAGGGCAAGGCCAGGAAGCGCAGAGTTGCAGCTGGGACAGCGGCAGCGGTTTTCTCACCCTTCTCCTCTCCTTCCTCCTGCTGCCTCCAAGGCAGCTCGGGCGGGTGCTGGGAGGAAGAGGGGTGCCTGGGGGGAGCAGCCAATTTGGCGGAGGGGCTGGCAGGCCGCACGGCCCCAGCCCCCACCGTGGCTTAATTGGATGGACAGAGGACGAGGCTGGGCAGCGCAAAATCGCGGCTGAAACGGTGGCAGCGGTTTTCTTGCCCTTCTCCTTTCCTTTCTCCTGCTGCCTCCAAGGCAGCTCGGGTGGGCGCCGGGAGGAAGAGGGGTGCCTGGGGGGAGCAGCCAAGCTGGCGGAGGGGCTGGCAGGTCGCGCAGCACCAACCCCCACCGTGGCTTAATTGGATGGGCAGAGGGCGAGGCCGGGCAGCGCGGAGTCGCGGCTGAAATGGCGGCAGCAGTTTTCTCGCCCTTTTCTCCTTCCTCCTGCTGCTCGGGCAGGTGCCGGGAGGAAGAGGGGTGCCTGGGGGGAGCAGCCAAGCTGGCTGAGGTGCTGGCAGGCCGCGCAGCACCAGCCCCCACCACGGCTCCATTGATGGATGGAGGACAAGGCCGGGCAGTGCAGAGTCCCAGCGGGGGCATCAGCCATCCCAACGGGGACCCCTGACCATGCAGCAGTGACCGCCGGAGCCACTGCCTCCCGTCCTGCTCCCCGTCCCTTCCCGTTCGGCTGAGGACGCAGCGGAGGCTGGGCCGGGGGCGCCGGGAACCCCCGATGATGCTGCCGTAAGAGAGAGAGGAAAGAGAGAGAAACAGAGGAAAAGAGAGAGGAAAGAGAGAAAGAGAAAGGGAGGAAACAGAGAAAGAGAGAGAGAGAAAGAGAGGAAAGAGAAAGAGAAAGAAAAAGAGAGAAAGAAAAAGAGAGGAAAGAGAGAAACGGGGAAGAGGAAAGAAAAAGAGGAAAGAGGGAAAGAGGGATAGAGAGAAGAGAGAGAGGAAAGGAGAAAGAAGAGAGAGGAAAGAGAAAGAGAGAAAGGAAAGAGAGAAAGAGGAAAAAGAAAGGAAAAAGTGAAACAGAAAAAGAGAGGAAAGAGAAAGAGGGAGAAAAGAGAGAGAGAAGAGAGAGGAAAGAGAAAGAGAAAGAGAAAAAGAGAGAAAGAGAGAGAGGAAAGAGAAACGGGGAGAGGAAAGAGAAAAAGAGGAAAGAGGGAAAGAGAGAGGAAAGAGGGACAGAGAAGAGAGAGGAAAGAGAGGGAGAGAGGAAAGCATAATCACTATGCTTTAATTATGTTCAATTTGTAAAAATGAAAATACATCCTGCATATCAGATATTTACATTGCGATTCATAATGTAGCAAAATTACAGTTATGAAATAGCAATGAAAATAATTTTATGGTTGGGGGTCACCACAACATGGTGGCCATGCCCACTTGGTGGCCACACCCACTTGGTGGCCACATCCACTTGGCCATGCCCCTGGCACCCGGCGATGTATAAGTGGTTGGGGGTCACCACAACATGGGGAACTGTATTATGGGGTCGTGGCATTAGAAAGGTTGAGAACCACTGGTTTACGCCTATAAACATTGTTCATATAAATCAAAATGCCTCTCATATACGCTTTACTAGCATCCCAAACCATTGAAATCAAAGTTTCTTTATGCATGTTCAACAAAAAAATTCTTTCAATTGGTCTCTACATTTCTGCAAGTTTGTATCATATCTAAATAAGTTTTCATTCAGTCTCCAAGTTCTTCTATTCCCCTCTTCAGCAAATAATTCCATCCATACAGGACTATGATCTGACAATGTCCTGGGAAAGATCTTAATATTCTTCACCCTAGAAAAGAAATCATTAGTAATTTAAAAAAAATCAATTCTAGAATAAGATTGATGCCTATCTGAAAAAAAAAGTGAAATCTCTTTCTTCCATATTTCGTTCTCGCCAAATGTCCTTTAATTCCAATTCATCCTTCAAATCAAAAAAGGTTTTAGGCAGTATAGAACTAAAAGCTTTACAGGAACCTTTCTTGTCTCTTCGTGGATCTAAAACTCCATTCCAGTCTCCCATCATAATAACTGATTTGTAATCCAGTTGATTTAATTTCCGATGTACCAATTTATAAAACTGTTTCTGTTGTTGATTTGGAGCATATAATCCAATAACAAGACATTTCTTTCCATTCAATAATATTTCAATAAAAACATATCTTCCTTCTGGATCAAAATCAATTAATTTGGGCAAAAACTCTTTCCTCACATAGATAACTACCCCGCCTCTTTTCTGAGGCGCAGGTGCCATAAAATGTATTCCCAATCGTGAATTAATCAGATATTTTTGATCCTTTGCTGTAATGTGAGTTTCTTGTAAACATACAACATCATTTTATGTTGTTTCAGATAATGAAATATCTTTTTTCTTTTCTGTGGAGAATTCAAGCCATTAACATTCCATGTCAGAAACCTTGCCATCTTTAATGGCAGAGAGCCTCTGGAATGCTCCTTGTAAATCAGCTGTTACTGATCTCTTCGGCCTCGCACCTCCCACTGGCTCTGAAATAACTTGCTGCGCTGTAAGTACAACTTCCACTTTTTGCTGCTCTCTTTCCTTGCGTCTATGAGCTGTACGGGTCATTCTTTGTAACTTCGGATCATCTTTAATTTCCATAAATTGCTGCTTAGCTTGGTCTTGTAGTTTTGTAGCACTTGATGACATAGCTCCCTCAGCCACTTGCTCTTCGAGAATTCCTTCCTTTCTGGTACCTCGTGGAGATGATGATGAACCCGCTTTCAAAATTGAGATATAAAAGTCTCTTGCTTTCAAAACCAAGTTGAGCCTGTAGCATGTTCCCATGTAATTCACAATTATACCAACAGGTATATCCCATCTAAATTGAATTTGTCGCTTTTCCAACTCTTCAGCCAGAAAGGTGAAATCCTTCTTCTAAGTATTTTGGATGGTATCTCCTTTAAAATTATAACATCTTGTGCCATAATTTGAAATCTCTGCTTATAAAAAGCTTGAATAATTTCATTACGGATTGATCTTCTAGAAAAATAGATTACAACATCTCTTGGAAGATTTCTCTGTCTTGCAACCCATCAATTAACTCTGAAAATTTTCTCCATTTCTCTCATAATTTCTTCAGGTTGACAAGACAAAATCAAAGCCAAATCTGCTGCAATCTCTTCCTCCAAATTTTCTTGAGCATTTTCCTTCAATCCCCTTATTCTCAAAGCATATTCCATTTCTCTATATTGTGACATAATAACCTCGTTTTGAGTTAAATCCACATTCTCCTCCACTTTTCCCAATCTGAATTCCAGACTTTCAACATGTTCCTCCACCTCATCCACCCGTTCATTTATACGTTCTACATGGACTGCCAAGCCTTGAAGTGCAAACAGTATGTCATCTCTCATCTCTGCATTTTTCTTTTCCAAAAGCTCCTCTGTCTCTATTCTAATCTGTCTTACATTGTCCTTCAAGGCATCCTGTAATTGCATTGCATTGTCCTTCAAAGCATCCTGTAGTTCTTTCAGTGTAAATACCAGAATTGGGGGAGAAGGCAGAGGAGTCTTAGCTTTGGCCTGCTGTGGTGTTTGAACAGCTGGGGAGGAGATTGTGCCTTTCTGAGGAATGGAAGTTCCTGCACGTTTTGAAGCCATTTTTCTTTTCTCTTTCTTCTATCTTATATTTTTATTTTTCCTCTTTATAGTGTTGTAAAGTCTTGTGAAAGCAACAGATACTAAGTGTATAAAAGAAGGCAGAAAGCTTGCCCACCCAATAAGCAACAAAGAAGCAAATCCGTTACAATATTTCTTCTATATCCAGAAAAGTAAAAGTCTCTCATATCTTCTGTCAAAAAAGAAAATGCCCTTCTGCAGCCATATTCCTTCTTCTAGTTTAGACAAAAAGTGAAGAAGATACTTATTTGTTTCCTGAATTAAAGTCACAATTTATTCAAAGTCCAATCCTCCTGGTTAGCTCTGTCTGCTTATAAGTTCTACTCACAGTCTCTTCAAACGGCAGAGGTGGAATCAGTGTCTGGCTTCATTCAGAGAACAAAGGCAGCCCGGGGAGCAGAGAAAGTCCCAGACTCCGGGGGAGTTCACACCTTAGTCCTCACAAAAAAAGAATTATGAGGGTTAGGGAACTCTACCCCTATCTAGGAAGCTCACCCCCCCTTTTCCCAGGGAGGGGGATTCCGAGCCGCAGAACAGCTGTTGCGCGCTGTTCCTGCAGCTTTGACACGTCCTCGGGGCAAACGGCTCAAAGAAAAGCCACCATCAGCGCCGCGATTGCCACCAGAAGTCCAATTTCTTTTCCCTTGTATTGCTGTGGGTCATCTCTGACTTTTCTCAATATCTCATCTCTTATTGATTTTTTGACAAATCTAATATGTACCTCTCTAGGCACTTTGTTTCTTCTTGCATAGCTTGAATTGACTCTCTAAATGTTTGATCAATCTCTCCTTCCATTTCCTGTTTTCCAGTTTCCAATACTCCAGCTAGCAGTTCTGTCATCAAGTCCAGTTTCCAATACTCCAGCTAGCAGTTCTGTCATCATGAGATCTTCTTCCTTATCTTCTATTATGTTCTGAAATCTTAAAAAGTGAGATGCCTTTTCCATTTCCAAAACCGCTATTGAGTCTTCCAATTCTTTATTTGCCTGCATCAATCTTTGATTTTCATCTTTTATCTCTTCCAGCTTTTGATCTGTTTCTACTGATTTGTCTTCTGCTTTCCTCATTCTTTGTAATCTTCTGTTGAAAGTTTCTAATTAATAGCCTCCTGGATTGCTTATAATGTAATTTGCATTTCCTTCTGGAAGCTGTTGATTTTTTCCTTGTTGTGACATTGTGTCAATTGATACACAGGACTGGGAGTAGTAGACAATGGCACTGAGGATGGGTTTTTTTTGCTAATTTTAGCTAGATTAGGAACACTCATTTTTATTCCCACTCTCCAGACCTCCTCAGTTCTATATATTCCCCAGTTATCAATCTTATACAAAACCTTTTATCTTACAATATGTCCTTTAAGTTTGTTTGAAACAATTTTTATAGACTTTATCTGTAGCCTCTTGTAATCCAATAGACTCCCACCCAACAGGGGGAGAAAGGACGGAAGAGAGTTTGTAGTCAGTTCTGTCTTTCAATCTCAACGCCAAATAACGATCCATTATCAATCAGCTCCAATTTGTAGGCCAAAAAGAGTCCTGTTGTATGAAGTTTATAAACCACAGGGCCTCCCCCAAATAGAATTGCCAAGAGTCAGATTTCTTCTATCTCTAAATAGTTCTTGAGAATAAAAATCTATAATCCAATAGACTCCCCATAAAAAAAAAGAGGGAAAAAAATTATAATCCACTTTTGTCTTTCAGCACCAACTGCAGCCAGTCTTTCACCAGCTGGTTTGGAGGACTTTCTCGGATCAAACAGATTGACCACCATCAATCCGTGATCTACAAGGGTCCCCTCTTTTTTTGTCACCTCTCCGGGGCGACTTTAGGCTCTTTTCGGGCCCCTAGCAGGATGAAATCAAATGCGGGAGGCAGAGTCCTGCTTCCCTGCATCCGTCTCACTCTGGCACGAAACTGGTAGTTCTAAAGGCAAGCCATTCCAAATTTCTCCTTAATTCTTTGGCTCTCTCTTTGATAAATTTCCATCCATTACTTCCCTAGTCCTTCACTTCATTAGACTAGACATACCCGGTTCTTGCAACCGTTCATCATATTCTTTACTTCCAGTTCCCTAACCATCTTTGTTGCTTTTCCTGTGCTCTTTCTAGAGTCTGAACATCTTTTTTTTTATCATGGCAACCAAAATTAGATAACAGAATTTCAAGCATGGACTTACCAATTTAAAGTGGTACAATTGCTTTACGTAATCATGATACTATCCCTCTTTTGATGCCACTTAGACTGCATTGGCTTTTTTGGTAGCTGCAGTACACTACTGATTCATACTTGTGGTTCTCCACTAGGACTCATAGATCCCTCTCATAGTTATTGCTGTTGAGCCAATTATTCGCAGTTGGTTTTTCTTGTCTAAGTGTAAAATCTTGCTTTTGTCACCACTGAATTGTATATTGTTGGATATGGCCCAATGTTCAAGTCAGTCAAGTTCCTTCTGGATCTTGAGCCTACCTTCTAAGTTGTTGGCTATTTCCCCAACTTGGTGTTGTCTGCAAATTTGATGAATTCCCCTTCTATCCCCCCATTTAAAATATTTATGAAGATATTGAGGAATACTGGGCCTAAGACAGAACCTTGGGATATTCCATTGCTTGCTTCTCTCCATGTAGAGGTGATTCCCTTGAGGACTACACATTGAATGTGTTTGGTCAGCCAGTCAATCCATCTATCTATCCCACATTTTTCTATCTTATTAAGAAGCAAGCTGTGATTTATTTATTTGTATCCTGCCTATATTATTTTTACAAATAACTCAAGGTAGCAAATGTATACAGCACATCTTCCTCCAATTTTTCCTACAAAAACAACTCTGTGATGTGAATTGGGCTAATTAAATTATATTTTGATTTATGATATTAATTATAATTAATATCATAAATATTATTTATATAATTAATGTTATATGTAGTATATTAATATTATATTAATGTGTTATTCAACCTAGCAATAAAAATGATATAGTAGATAAGGACATTAATCACCATAAAAATAAAATATAATAAATCAGGGTTCCCACATTTGGCTAAGTAAGGAAAAATTAATTTCCTTAACTTCTAGGGAAGAGATCACAAATTGAAGATTGAAGATTGCTCTGCTGTGAGTGGAGCTGATGACTACTGCATGCTGACTGACTCTTTGTGATACCTTTCTAGACAAAGGGAAGACTTGGAATTGCCCCCAAATCCTCCATACAGTTGGTCCTCACAAAAAGATTGCAATATAGCTTTATCTGATGGGTTTATAATTCTGAGATATGAGGGATACCATTTTAGCCCAAAACATGGTCACTTCCTTTATGGACATAGGGTTAGCATACTTTTTTTTTCTAATCATATTTGGAAATTGCTTCTTAACTGCTTTTCAGCTATTAGGAACCTTTTGATGGCCAAATCTTAAAATACCAGATTAATTTCCTTCAATCTTTAGTGAAATAAGTTTTAAATATATATTTAAAGACTTTAAAAATGTTTTTGAGAGTGGGGTAGGGAGTAAAGAGCAAAAGGGCAATTAGAACATTTATTGTGGAAACTTATAAATGCACTAATGGATTTCAATTAAGATGCTGAAATTAATTATAAAAATCCTTTCTGTGGAAAAATACTATTATTTTGAATTTTTTTAAAAAAACTGAAATAGGACTATGAACTTTGGTCATTAAAGGGTTATATAATTTACATAAAGAGTATATTTAAAAGAGAAAACATTTAATTTTCACTAATACAGAATATGGGCCAATATTTGTGTCTAAAAGATGTTATAGAAAAGAAACAAATTTTACTAGACAAGGGGGGAAGGGGCCAGCTGTCAAGAAGAACGGGTGTGTTGGACGACTCTCCGGAGCATCCACACTCGCTTTCGACCGTTTGACGGACCCTTTGAGGTCCCGGATTTCTTGGAGGGCGATCTGAAAGCAGGAGGCGTCCTGAGGAGCAATCTTTGGCGGCAGCCAAGATCAGCGGACTCAGGGAAAGCCTTGGAAAGCCGAGCGGAGAAAGGTGACGGCCTTTAATGGCCGCGAAGAAATGACAGCAGACAGCTGACTGACTGTAGCGGTGATCTAGCGGGATAGAGACGTGACAGATTCAGTCAAAGTAATCCTGGCGTCTTAGTAGGAGTGATCCAGTGAAAAAACCTGCTGGAGGTTTCCTGGAAAGGACGATCCAAGGAGCCCAGAAGAATAAGAGGAGAGGAGCTTCCCTCCTCACTCTTTTACTAGCGGCGAAAACAAAGTTCAGGCATAA
>NW_015386377.1:235493-237842 GCF_001527695.2 Protobothrops mucrosquamatus | reverse complement strand
TGGGAATAACGACAGAAAAATATGATAAGGGAACAATCTACCTGTTGCTACATATCTTGACAGCAGCCAGGCTTGCCTTTGCGCAAAAATGGAAGAGTAAGGAAATTCCCACAGAGGAAGAGTTAATACATAAAATATTAGCATGTGCAGAAATGGACAGGCTCACAATGATACTAAAAGATAAATGTGGATCATTTTTTTTTGAAACCTGGGATAAATTTTACCGCTGGAGGAATTTGAAAAGGTCGGCTGGGATTAAAGACGAATGATAAGATAGAAATGTATGTTACTTTAGAATAGATAATGTATATAAAATTTAATGTATATGTAGAGATAATGAATTGATTGTAAAATATGGTATAATCTGATAAGAATGTATATACTGGAATGTCACGTCAAATCCAATGTTTTTTTTTAATTGTTTTATAAATAAAAAGTTAATATAAAAAAAAAATTACTAGACAAGACTTAGGCTGATCTGAAAGTGGATTTAAAAATGAAGGCTACAAGAATATACGGAAAAGATGCTGTACTGGATATACAAATAGAGTAAACAGATCTGCAAACATTTAGAAACAAATAAAGTTATAACTAGAAGCCAGCAGGGTTGTTAAAGACAGATCTTGCCAAACCATTCTTATTTCATTCTTTGTCAAAGTGACTAAATTAGTAGACAGTGAAATGCTGTGGACATAGTATACTTAGACTTTAGCAAGGCATTCCACAAAGTAGACCACAGCCTCCTACTTGGTAAGCTAGAAAAGTATGGGATAGACAGCATCACCACTAAATAGACTTGTAACTATAAATTTGGAGATAACACTAAGTTGGCAGGTATAGCCAACACCCCAGAAGACAAGCTCAGGATCCAAAAAGACCTTGACAGATTTGAACAATGAGCCTATCCAACAAAATAAAATTTAATGTGGAGAAAAAAAAGATGCACCTAGGCAGGAAAAACCAAAGATATAAATACAGTTTAGGCTAAACCTGTGAGAGGGGTCTTGGAGTCCTAGTGGACAATCACTTAAACATGAGCCAACATTGTGCAGCAGCAGCCAAAAAAGCTAATAGAATTCTTTGTTCTATAAACAGAGGCATAGAATTAAAATCATATGAAATATTAGTACCATTTTATAAAACCTTAGTAAGACCTGGAATACTGCATTCAGTTTTGGTCATCACATTACAAAAAAGATGGTGAGAGTTTGGAAAAGGTGCAGAGAAGAATAACTAAGATGATTAAAGTCCTGAAAACTAAAACATATGAAGGATAGTTGCAACATTTGGCTTTGGCTAGTCTAGAGGAAAAAAGGACCAGGGGTGACATGATAGCAGTATCCCAGTATTTGAGGGGCTGCTGCAAAGAAGAGAGGGTCAACTTATTTTCAAAAGCACCAGAGGACAGGACAAGAAACAATGTATGGAAACTAATCAAAGAGAGAAGCAAGCTGGAATTAAGAAGAAATTTCCTAACAGTGAGAACAATTAACTAGTGGAACAGCTTGCCTTCAGAAGTTGTGGGTGCTTCATCACTGGAGGTTTTTAAGAAGAGACTGGACAGCCACTTGTCTGAAATGCTATGGGATCTCTCCTGCTTGAGCAGGGAGCTGGACCAGAAGACCTCCAAGGTCCCTTCCAGCTCTATTCTATTCTTACAAAAACAACTTATTAAACTTTTGAAGTGTTTCATGATAAGGAAAATGGGACAAATAAAAAGAAATTGAGTTTTAGACTATTATTTGAATAGAGTAAAGATCAAAATTGTTAAAAATCTAAGTGTTGTGTCCTGAGCCTGCAAAAGCAGGCTCGGGACGTTGCAAGAGTCCCGGGCATTTGAAAAAGCTGCCCGGGATCAGACTGAGTGGCGCCGGCCTTGCACGCATGCACAAGGCGGGAAAAGACCGCCTTGTGATTGGTTGGAATTGCCCGGGGATCAGAAGGTATAAATAGAGGCCTGCGTGCCTCTGCTCGGGTTGTTCGTAGATTGGAAGCAGAGAATAAAGACTTGTAGAAATGCTTCGTCTCAAGCGCCATTATTCTCCGGACTTAACACTGGCGACGAAGGTGGGATTCAGTCTATACAGCTAGGGAAGCTTGAAGAGTCACCCAAAGAAGTCCGGAAGAGGAAAACGGCGTGGAAGTCAACGTATCCTGCCAGTACGAAATCGCTGGAGGGTGCGTGCGGCTGAAGAAGACTCTGATCCTCGATCATGGCGAAAGTTGGGCGTTTAGCGGAATTCGACGTCTCTCACCCCGAGAGGTGGGAATCTTATGTTGCAAGAGTCGAGACTTACTTCCGCGTAAACCAGATAAGGGAGGAAGGCTTAAAGGCTGCCACAATGTTGT
>NW_015386377.1:228248-234599 GCF_001527695.2 Protobothrops mucrosquamatus | reverse complement strand
GTCAAACAGAAGTCACGAGACAACCACAGGTTAATTCACCTAGTGTGGGAAGCAACGGGGAAAACACTACAAGCTCCCCAGGTCCGAGAAGGTCGCTAAGGGTCAAAGGCCCTCCCAAATACCTTGCAGATTACGTAAGGTGAGCATGTATATATTAATAACTTGAATTAGAGGTCCAGGCTGGTTGACTCTATGGAAATGATGTTGGGGCCATCGGGTCTCTGTACGACGGAACAGCCCCACACCTTACACACACAATGTGATATTAATACAACAGTATTTATACAAATCATTATTATGATGGCGTCCATGTTGGGCGCATTATTATTTCATCTAGGGGGGGAGGGGTGTTGTGTCCTGAGCCTGCAAAAGCAGGCTCGGGACGTTGCAAGAGTCCCGGGCATTTGCAAAAGCTGCCCGGGACCAGACTGAGTGGCGCCGGCCTTGCACGCATGCGCAAGGCGGGAAAAGACCGCCTTGTGATTGGTTGGAATTGCCCGGCGATCAGAAGGTATAAATAGAGGCCTGCGTGCCTCTGCTCGGGTTGTTTGTAGATTGGAAGCAGAGAATAAAGACTTGTAGAAATGCTTCGTCTCAAGCGCCATTATTCTCCGGACTTAACACTAAGGAATATAATTTTTATAGGTAAGAGATGGAGAATAGGAAGATGATGAATTACTACAATTATACTTGTGACAAGGGGGAAATCATTGCTATATATATTGTATTTATCTTTACTGTATTCCTATTTTTTATTTTATGTTTTTCTTTTCTATTTTCTTTTTTCTTCATCTTTTTTTATTTTTAGTTTGTATTCATTTTTTTCTTTTTAATTGTAAAGGTTAATGAAATTAAATTTTAAAAATAAACAGTTTTTTATAAGTCCCAACAGTAAGCTTTCATAATCCTTTGGACATTCCTACATTGCTATAGGGCTTTTTCTACATGTCTTAATATATAAGAAAGTTCAAAAGAAAATATTGTAGCTCTGCTGGAAACTAGCTACATTTTCTTTTTCCTCTTCTGAAGTGTTTCTATTACATCTGTTCAGGATTAGAATTCTGTAAACTTAGAAGTTAGTACTTGAGCTGCTTTGTTTTTCTCTCCTGTTTCTCTCTTTTCTTTTTCTGCCTTGTGTTTCAGAGGTATAAGGATCCATTTTGTGAGATAATCTTGATTGAATAAAAAAAAATACTTGTTGATTTCATAGATGCATCCCTGTAGTTCTCTTGGTACCAATATGGAAGCAGCTTACAGTTGGCATCTTCAGGATTTTTTTAAAAAAATACCACACTATAAGCTACAGCTGAAATATTTCCTGGTGATTTTCTATCCAAATATTAACAAGATCCAATCTTGGTTTACTATATAAGTGGAGAAAACAGATCTTGATGTATTTGAAACTTTTGAAATTATTTCAAATTTTGAAGTTTCAGAGATTAATTCTTTGTACATTATGAGCTTAATTAGGGTTGAGCAACCTGGAATCCTTCATACACTGTTGCATTCAATATGCTGAATTTTCCATGGCATCTTGTACATCTTATAGTGGTGCCGCCCGTTCAGCACTGTCTGCCTTTCGTTCTCTCTCTCTCTCCTCACCTGGAGAGAGAGGGGAAAGAGAGAAATAGAAAGAGAGGAAAGAGAGAGAGAGAGAGAGAAAGAGAGAGGAAAGAGAGAGAGAAAGAGGAAAGAGAGAAAGTGAGGAAAAAGAGAGAAAGAGAGAGCGGAAAGAGAGAAAGAGGAAAGAAAGAGAGAAAGAGAAAGAGAGGAAAGAGAGACAAAAGCGAAAGAGAGAGAAGAGAGAGAGAGGAAAGAGAAAGAGAGGAAAGAGAGAAAGAGGGAAAGGAAAGAGAGAGAAAGAGAGGAAAAGGGGAAAGGAAAGAGAGAAAGGGGAGAGGAAAGAAAAAGAGAGGAAAGAGAGAGGGAGAGGAAAGAGAAAGAAAGAGAAGGGGAGAGGAAAGAGAAAGAGGAAAGAGAAAGGGAGAGGAAAGAGACAAAAAGGAAAGAAAAAATAGAGGAAAGAGAAAGAGAGAGGAAAGAGAAAGAGGAAAAAGAGAAAGAGAAAGAGGAGAGAGAGAAAGAAAGAAAGAGGAAAGAAAGGAAAGAGAAAGAAAGAGGAGAGAGAGAAAGGAAAGAGAAATAGAGGAAAGAAAGAGGAAAGAGAAAGAGAAAAAGGAAAGAGGAAAAAGAGAAAGGGAGAGAAAGAGGGAGAGGAAAGAGAGAGAGAAACAGGAAAAGGGGAGAGGAAAGAGAAAGGGGGAGAGGAAAGAAAAAGAGGAAAGAGGGAAAGAGAGGAAAGAGGAAAGGGAGAGAGGAAAGAAAAAAGAGGAAAGAGAGAGGAAAGAGGGAGGGAGAGAGAGGAAAGAGAAAGGAAAGAGAGGAAAGTCCTTTTAAGTGTTTTGTTAATCAGACACATGACAGAGAGACAGAGAGAGACCCTTTTGACATCTAAAATGAAGATAACACTGCATATATCCTTTTTTACCTTTATTTTATATATATACACACAAACACATATACATACATACATACATACATACATACATACATACATATTAAAGGTAAAAAAGGATATATGCAGTGTTATCTTCATTGTTTTGCGGCTCCCAGTGTTTTGTTTTCGGTGGGAAACGTGTCCAAGTGGCTCTTTGAATGTTTTGGGTTGCCTACCCCTGGTCTAGTTTAATGAAAAGGATGAGAGGGGATATGATAGCAGTGTTCCAGTATCTCAGGGGCTGCCACAAAGAAGAGGGAGTCAAGCTATTTTCCAAAGCGCCTGAAGGCAGGACAAGAAGCAACGGATGGAAACTAATCAAGGAGAGAAGCAACCTAGAACTAAGGAGAAACTTCCTGACAGTTAGAACAATTAACCAGTGGAACAACCTGCCTCCAGAAGCAATGAATGCTCCAACACTGGAAGTTTTTAAAAAGAGACTGGACAGCCATTTATCCGAAATGGTATAAGGTTTCCTGCCTGAGCAGGGGATTGGACTAGATGACCTCTAAGGTCCCTTCCAACTTTATTATTATTATTATTAACTTTGCTTATTGGAAGCCAGCTGAGAAGATCACAAATGGCAATCATGTGATCCCAGGACACTGCAAACATTATAAATACATGTCAGTTGTTAAGTGCCCAAATTTTGATCACATGATTATGGGGATGCTATGACAGTCCTAAGAGCAAAGACCAGTCATAAGCCACTTTATTCAGTGCAGTTTTAACTTCAGTTTAAATAACTTAGAACTAAATTTGTGCATGATCTATATAACAGATAAACAGAATTAAATATTAATAACTATAAATATTGGAGCTTTAAGTCTGTTAATGTAAGGACCCACCCCACTTTGCATCTTAAGAAGACAGAACTCTTGGAATATTTCTTCCAACAGGCATCTTTATTAAGAGAAAACTGGTTGCAGGCATTCTAGACAGGACTTGGGGTCCAAGCTCTCCCATTCAAGGTTTTAAGGGATCCCCCAGTAGCCCCACCCCATCACCTCCTTCTTCCAGCGACAGTTCCAGGCATTACATTCCCACCCCCTTTTCCTCACTGCTGGGAGGAGAGACTTCAGAAAGGATTACATGAAAGTTAACGGCCCCAATTGTTATTGTTAGTCCTTTTGGTGGTATCCACATCCAGTCCCTTTGAAGTATACTGAAGGAAGTGAGGGCCATAAAGCCCCTTTGTTCACCCCCTTCCCTTCATCATATGACAGAATCCAGAGAAAGCAGAACTGGGGTTTTCCAATATAATTGGATTCTGACATCCTGCCCCCTTAAAAATAAGAGAGATCCACCTGAAAGAAAACAAAACAGGTATAAAAGTTAGTCAGGTTTGTTAGGATACTCTGTGTGAAACTTCTTTAATAGCTTCTGGGCTCTGACATGACGTTTATGGACCCACTCGTTTTGTGAGGCAGGGAGGTGTTTCCAGACAACTAGGTACTGAGTTGCTCCATGATATTTCCTAGAATCTAGGATTTCCTTTATTTCGAAGTGTTGTTCGCCTTCCACCATGATTGGAGGTGGTGGTGGGGGGGAATTTTTGGCCGTAACGATGATTGATGCTCTCTTTTCAGCAAGCTGCAATGAAAAATTGGGTGTATTTGCCTGAGATTTTTGGGTAATTCTAATTCTACTGTTACTGGGTTTATGATTCTTTTAATTGGAAAAGGCCCTATATATTTTGGTCCCAGTTTTTTACAGGGCTGTAGGGACTTTAGGTATTTTGTAGATAAGTACACCATTTCTCCTATAATGAATGGTGTAGGCTCAACCCTTTTTTTATTGACTTGTGCTTTGTATGCCTGCATAGCTTCGTCTAGTGCAGTGGTTCTCAACCTGTGGGTCGGGACCCCATTTGGGGTCAATCGACCATTTCATGGGGGTCGCCAAGCAAGGCTGTCCGCCATTTTTTTTGTCTGCCATTTTTTTTGTCTGCCATTTTTTCCCCTTTTCCGGCGGATGCCTTACCTCCCTTGGGCTGGGCCAGCTGGTGGTCGGCCTGCTCCGTCTCTGCCGCTTGCCAGCTACGCCTCGTCTGGCGCAGGGGGCAGAACCACGCATGCGCGGCGCTCCCAGGCAGGGAAAGTCCTCGACTTACGACCGGTTGGGTAGTCCTCGACTTACGACCAGTTTAGTCCTCAACTTACGACCAGTTGGGGTCGCAGCATTAAAAAGGTTGAGAACCACTGGTCTAGTGCTTTTCTAACTATTGGCCAGGTGTTTTGTAGTTTTTCTATCCATTCTTTCAGTGATGTGATTTTTGGTTCGTTTGGGGTTAATTCTGGCATGGGGTTAAAACTTTGACCATTGGCTATTTGAAAAGGAGTGTAACCGGTGCTGGAGTGGACTGCATTATTGTAGGCAACTTCTGCGAAAGGGAGTAGGTCCGTCCAATCGGACTGCTGAAAATTCAAAAAACATCTTAAATATTGCTCAAATGCAGAGTTCATTTTTTCAGCCCCCCCATTTCCCTGTGGATGATGGCTAGATGTTAGTCCCTGAGTGGTCCCTAACAGGGATAAAAATTCCTTCCAAAATGCAGACATAAATTGCACTCCCCTATCAGAGATGGTGCTTTGGGGTGCCCCATGCAATCTGTAAATGTGCTGGATGAAAAGTTTCGCTAAAGCTTTTGCGATGGGAATCTTTTGGCAAGGGATAAAGTGTACCTGTTTGGAAAACAAGTCCGTGACGGTCCAGACAACAGTATTCCCATTGCTTTCTGGTAATTCCACTATAAAATCCATGGCTATTTCCCTCCAGGGGCTGAGGGATTTGCCACTGTTTGTAATAGTCCTGGCGATTTTCCTTGCAACCTCTTTGCCGTTGCACACTTTGGGCAGCTGGCCACGTAGCTTTCTATGTCCTTTTTTATGGATGGCCACCAAAATTGCCATTTAGTTAAGTGTAATGTTTTTACAAATCCAAAATGCCCTGCTGATTTTGTGTCATGGCAAAGTTGCATGAATGTGACTCTCTGGGTTGTTGGTATATATAACTTTTCCCCTACCCAAGGCAACCCATCTCTCATTGTGCACACATGTTTGTTTTTCTTTCTCCCCAGCAAATGTTTGATTTTAAATTGGAACTGGTGGAAATGCTGGGACCAGCGGGCTTGTTTGGGGTTGAGCTTCCTGGGTGTTTTCAGGGCTTTCAAATTCGAGAGGTGTGACAACATGTCTTTCATGAGCGGCAGGGGGTATAGGTTGCTTTCACTTATTGTATTCAGGGCCCTATAATCCATGCATAAGCGTAAAGAACCGTCCTTCTTCTCTCTAAAGAGGACCGGGGCAGCCACTTTAGGCTTGGCTGGCTCAATGAACCCCCTTTCTAGGTTTTTCTTTATGAATCTTTCCATTTCCTCCTTCTCCTTTGGGCTCATGGAGTATAATCTGGGCTTCGGGAGTTTTGCCCCAGGTTTGAATTCAATGGCACAGTCTGTGGGTTGGTGGGGGGGAGCTCATCCTCCCTCTCCTCACTGAAAACTTCAGCAAGGTCTCTGTATTCCTCTGGTATTTCTGGTAGCCCCTTTTCCTCTCCTATGGATGCTTTTTCTGTTCTTGATTCTGGTAGCCCCCCTTGGGATTTTAAGTCCATAGGGTCCCCCTTCAGGAATTTGATTTCTGCTGTCCTCCAATCCACCCAGGGGTTCCATTTTTGTAACCATTCCATCCCTAAGATCATTGGGCATTCCATGCCTGGGGTCACCACAAACGTTATGTCCTCCTCATGTTTGCCCAGGGAGAGGTGTATTGGTAAAGTGGCTAGGGTAGCTGGCACCCCCCCTGCTATGGACCCATCTAACTGGCCAAATGAGATTGGTTGTTCCAGTCTCCTTG
>NW_015386377.1:205198-228181 GCF_001527695.2 Protobothrops mucrosquamatus | reverse complement strand
GGGGTCACCACAAACGTTATGTCCTCCTCATGTTTGCCCAGGGAGAGGTGTATTGGTAAAGTGGCTAGGGTAGCTGGCACCCCCCCTGCTATGGACCCATCTAACTGGCCAAATGAGATTGGTTGTTCCAGTCTCCTTGACGGAATGCCCAGATTCCCCACTAGCGTCGGGCTAATGAGGCAGCGGGTGCAGCCAGAGTTTATTAATGCTCTCACCCTCATGGCTTCGGACATGGGGGGGATGAATATACTCACTGTCTTGAGGATGGGTGCGATGCATCCACTTACCAGGGGTTCGCCCTCCGAGCTGTCATCTGAGGCGTCCACCAGCCCTACAGTGTAGGCTGGGGTTCTTTCCCCCTGCTGAGCAGAGGTGGGGGATTCCTCAGCTTCCATCATTCTCATGGCAGGTTCTTTTGGCTTAGCTGGAGGCTTTCCGGAGTTACTGGCCGGTGATCTGTCTGGGTTGTGTTGGGTGGCTCTTGAGCGGCATTCTACAGCTCGGTGCCCTTCTTTCCTGCACTTGAAACACCCCGGTTGCTTCTTGGCCGTGGCCAATGGTTTCACTGGTTCGCGTGTAAGCTCAGGCGGTGAGCAGCTCCATTTTTTTCTTGGCGGTGCCTCTTCAATATGTCGATCTCTGCTTCCTCTGCCAAGACGTACCATTCCTCAAGTTGGTGTGGGTCCCCTCGGGGCAGGCAAGCATCATATAGGTCATAATTTAGTCCGTCTTTGAAATGGCTAAGGAGGATGTCTTCTGGCCAGTTCAGTTTGCTGGCAATGGCCCGGAATTCTTGCGTATATTTGGCTACTGGTCGTTTGCCTTGCCTCATCGTTTTTATCCTTTCGTGGGCTTTGCGATCAGCCAGGGGGTCCTCAAATCGTCTTCTCAGAGAGGACATAAAACGGTTGAAGTCGTTGAGCTCTGGGGCATTGGAGTCGTGCAAGTTCACCACCCAATCTGCGGCCGGCCCGTCCAGGGCAGCTTGCACGATCCAGATATGGGCTTTGTCGCTGGGGATGTCCTGCCCGTATTCCTCCATGTAGCTGAGGACTTGGGTTAGGAAAAACCCCAAGCGTGTTGGCTCCCCTTTGAATTTCACCTCCAGCGGCGGACATCTTTGAATGGATCGGTGCCTTCATTCTCGGTGGTAGTCTCTTCCATTTAGATTGCCATCTGTGGTTCGGCGGGGGGTGGGGACTACTGGATCAGCAGATGTCTCCGGAACTGCAGGTTCCCCTTCCCCTTCGGTGTCTCTCCTTTTGCAGCTCCAGGAGCTGGGGCGGGCGTAGGGCTCAGGATTCTCCTCTCCTAGGGAGCTTAGAGTTCTCTTCATTAGGTCAATTGCTTTCTCTAGGATCCAGCCCGAGTACAGTGCCCAGCTCTCTTCCTCTTCACTTGCATGCAGGGATTTCTCCATCTCCTGCTTCCATTCTGGTTGTTCGGCCCCCGGTCTCAGGGTCACCTTTCTTGATTTCTTTTCCCACTCGCCTTTCTTTCCAACGTTCATTGACCACCGAGGTTTGTGGTCCCGCGTCTCCACCACCTCTTCTCCTGAGGACTCTGACCTCTCATATCCCGACATCTGGCAGGGTTTCAGCCGGGGCAGCGGCTCCCTTTCCGGGGAGTTTTCTCCCTTCCTTGCTCCACCGTCTGACATGGTAAATTTTGCAAAGTCCCCCGGCAAGGGTCTTCCTTCCAGGTGGACTAATTTTGCAAGTCCTGTCTAATGTAAGGACCCACCCCACTTTGCATCTTAAGAAGACAGAACTCTTGGAATATTTCTTCCAACAGGCATCTTTATTAAGAGAAAACTGGTTGCAGGCATTCTAGACAGGACTTGGGGTCCAAGCTCTCCCATTCAAGGTTTTAAGGGATCCCCCAGTAGCCCCACCCCATTACCCCCTTCTTCCAGCGACAGTTCCAGGCATTACATTCCCACCCCCTTTTCCTCACTGCCTGAAGGAGAGACTTCAGAAAGGATTACATGAAAGTTAATGGCCCCAATTGTTATTGTTAGTCCTTTTGGTGGTATCCACATCCAGTCCCTTTGAAGTATACTGAAGGAAGTGAGGGCCATAAAGCCCCTTTTTTCACCCCCTTCCCTTCATTGTATGACAGAATCCAGAGAAGGCAGAAATGGGGTTTTCCATAGTTGATAACTAGAGATGAAATATAATTGGATTCTGACAGTTAATTTGATAGAGAAAGCATTATTTCCAATATTTGGGAATGCTGTTAAAAACTCCTTAAAAGAGCTGCATCTTCTCCCAGGATTACAGGGCTGTTTTTGATCATCATATTTTCTTTAAGTCTGTATTAAAGAATCTTGAGTCTTTCTCCATTAGTCTCTAAGTTGAAGCCCCTCTGAGTCTTGGCAGCCCTTTAAAGCATCATATCCCTTTTTGTTTCTCTTCTCAGCAGTAGTTGCATCCAGTGAGCAGCATCAGATCCCTATAATTGCTGTATGTGTTACTGTGGGAGTGATTCTTTTGGCTGTTGTAATTGGTTTCCTTCTCAGCGGAAGGTAAGGGAAAAAAAACAATATTCTTTGTACCTTTCTTCTCTGTCCCTCCAGCTTTTAACTAGCCAAACACTTTAGAACATGATTCCTGGCCAGCCAGATCTATGACAATGTAATGTTCAACACACTCCAATCAGCATCTAAAAAGCCACATACAAATACCACACACAGAACAGCACACACGCTGCTAGAGAGAAGTTCCCTGAAATTTGGCTCCAGCCTGAATCCAAAAGCAGACAAAACCTGTGGTCATGGTGACCAACCCAGATTGGGTCCTGAAATGTAATGTTTAATGAAACCATTGATTTAGTGAGGAAATACTTTCATCACTACTCTAACATGCTAATCTCCACAGCGCTCTTCTTATTAATTTTAAGGGATCTTTCCATGTGTTTCATTTCATGGCTACCATTACTGCTCTATTTATTAAAGTAATAATGGCATATTTCTGTATTATAGTGTGTATACATGTATGTAAGTATGCATATATGTATATATATCTTTTTTTTATTTTAATTTTTCCATGACAGGCGGTGTGGCTATAGCAAAGCTAAACAAGATCCTGAAGAAGAAAAAATGCACTTTCATAATGGCCACAGTAAGTAAAAATCATTGGAAACAATTCTGCAAAAGCGTTTTGGTTTTTTTTGTTGCCGGTCTTTACAGTGCACAGTGTACAGTTTAATATTTATGTGACTCAATTTATGGAGATGGCAGAAGAATACATATCCTGAGCATCCAGTATATAATAAATCTCTGCTTCACACACTCCAGTATAGGAATGGAGAAAGAAACAAGCATCATATCCCCACTCTGCAGAACTCCTCATTTGTTTCATTTGTTGGTTTTTTTCTGTTTTGTTTTGTCTTTCTGAAATGGGTACAAAAGCTACTGAAAAATGCTAAAAATTTGTCCCTTTACCTAATTACCAGCACCATAAAGAAATAAGTAGTCTTATTTCTATTACAGATATACTGCAAATAACTCTTAATTCCAATTTACAGCTTAATTTCTAATTTATAACTTAATTACAATTTAAGTTATTACTGAAATATATATTTGAAATATATTCAGTAATATATTACAGGTTTTTTTAGTGTATGGAAGACTAATAACCAAATTTCTGAAGCAAGAAGTACAGTAGGGTACATCTTCAAAGTCATAGTTCCCTCTATAAATAAAAAAAAGGAGAAAAGGGAGAAAAATGCTCCTTTTAAGTGTAGCCTGATGCCTGCAGTTTTTATGAAAAACATTCCCTACTAAAATAGAACTGCCTAATTAATTGTAATATGTTTCAATCATCTAATTCTCTTTAAAACTCAACTGATCTAAATTATTGGTTAATTTTTTGGGACCATCTTGTTTACCTTACCATAATCACAGGGTGATTATGTTTTTTAAAGTTGCTGCTTCATTTTAATTTATTTGCATACTGTAAAGAGATGTGTAATAAGTAATTTTATACACAGTTAAACTACCAGGAGTAAAGACCTATATTGATCCACATACCTATGAAGACCCTAATCAAGCTGTCCATGAATTTGCCAAAGAAATAGAAGTGTCATACATATCAATTGAAAGAGTTATTGGAGCTGGTAAGAAAATCCAAATGCTTATCTCTCTTTTGCATGTATTAGGATGATGGTTGGAATGCATTAATAAATATTCAATGCAAATGGATTTCCAATAAATGAACTGAAAATAAATTATATTTTAGATCCTGTCACTGATAAAATTATTATTTATAAAAGCAAAACTAAGCTTTCTGTAGATAAAATGATTCACTACAGAGCCTTATGAATGGTGATTAATCAATATTAATTTAACATAAAATAAAAATGTGATCATCTATCAGGAGCAATATAGTTCATAAACAGAAATCTGGTTCAAGTCTTCATTTAATGGCAAAGCTCCTTGGATAACTTGGATTGTCTCCCAGAGCTCAGTCTCTTTCGAAAAGAATTATGGTTGACTTGGAACAAAAATGCAGTTAGTCAATGAATAATGTTGTATCTGACCTTCTTTTGAAAAAAACTTGAAATATTAATAAAAATTTAATATTTATGTGCAAAAGTCATCAGGCATTATCAGATTTTAGTTTTTAATTCTTTTAATTAAGGGATGATTTTTTTTAATAGGTGAATTTGGTGAAGTATGCAGTGGGCGCTTGAAACTTCCTGGGAAATGTGAGTTGCCGGTGGCCATTAAAACCCTGAAAGTGGGCTACACTGAGAAACAAAGACGGGATTTCTTGGGAGAAGCAAGCATAATGGGGCAATTTGATCATGCCAACATAATACACCTGGAAGGCGTGGTAACAAAGAGTATGTACGAAATGCTAATGAATGTTTTATTATCATTGCTTATACAAACTATAAACAGCAATATCTTGATGGCATTAAATTCCAATAATGTTAATACATCTAACTGTAATATCTATAATGGACAAGTTAGTAAGCCATTGAATCATCCATTTTATCTTCTCAAGCGTTATTCATATTGTATTGCTTCAAAACCAGAGTAGTCAAACATACTTGGAAGTCAGAATAAAATATTGGTTTCTTATGCAAAGATTAATCCATGCATATATTTCTCCCTCCTTTATTTTCAGGTTAGGATCTGACCAGGGAGTGGTTCTTGGTTCTCCCCCCCCCCAAATAGCAGCATCCTTCTCTGTTCTTAAACAGAAAGCTTAGGATGGAAAGAAATAAGAAGTCTTAAGAAATATAATATTGTCTCTAAAATAGCATATAATAATATGTTTTTCTTAGCATATTGTATAACTTCCCTTAGATTCTCATACATTGTACTGAATATTTTCCTTAATCTTATATCCAATGATGTCATGCAACAGCAGGGGTACATGCTATATCAGGTTACAATGTTGGCCTTAGAAATATGAGCTTCAACACAATGTTCTTAGTAATCAGTTAAATAAAAGTCTTTTTCATTTCTAGAAAATCTGAATTTTAATAGGAAAGCAGGTAGAAATGGCAGACTTTTTGAATTTGTGACCTTGACTTCATAATAAGTGAATTAAACAAGCTAATAAATACTTGGCTGTTGCTGCTAAAAGCAACATTGATTTTGAACCTCCCATTCCTAACAGCATGTAATTCAACTGAATCCCTTCTAAGATAGTTGTGAAAATAAAATGGGTAAGAAAGGGGGGGCATTTTATTGAGATTTTATTTTTGAAAGACAGACAAAATATACATATGATTAATGGATAGCTTCTTTAGAATAAATAATGAAAGTTAATGTTAAGAAGTCTGTATAGATAGTGTTTGACTTAAAACAGTTCGTTTAGTGACCATTCAAAGTTATGGCACTGGAAAAAAGTGACTTATGACTATTTTTCACACTTACAACAATTGCAGCATCTCCATGGTCACATGATCAGAGTTCAGACTCTTATCAACCGACTTATATTTGTAATGATTGCAATGTCGCAGGGTCATGTGATCCCTTCTGACAAACAAAATCAATGCAGAAGTCAGGTTCACTTAACAATCATGTTACTAACTTAACAACTTCAGTGATTGACTTAACAATTGTTGCAAGAAAGGTCATAAGATGAGACAAAACCCATTTAACAACTGTCTCACTTAGAAATAGAAATTTTGGACTACATTATAGTCATAAGTCAAGAACTACCTATATGTGTTCTAGCAGAATTTCACTTATTTTTTTAGATCAATTATTCTTGCCAAACCAGAGAACAGTTACATATAATAACTGGAGACAATTATCATTAGAGTTGCAAAAGATTAACCAGATAAGATTAGAAAAAGATAATTGTTCTTGTTAGCAATGAGCTCAGTGTTGATTCCAAAGGATTCCTTTGCAAAGATAGTCATATTATTTCCTAGGACAGTGGTGGCGAACCTATGGCACAGGTGCCAGAGGCGGCACTCAGAGCCCTCTCTGTGGGCACGCGTGCCGTCGCCCCAGTCCTAGGCCTTCAGCTGGGTTTTATAAAACCTTTTCGCTTTAGGTCTCCGCCGCTGTGTACAAAAAAAAAAAAGGTTCAATCAATCAGTCAATTTCAACTTCTCGGGGGAAAAAAAAAGATCTTGCAAAGTTGGAATTGATTGATTGAACTTTTTAGTCCCACCCAGTCTGCCATTACCACCACAGCCACGCCAACCCAATGGGCCACACCCACCCAATGGGCCACACCCACCCAATGGGCCACACCTACCCGGCACCCGACGATGCATAAGTGGGTTTTAGGTTGCAGTTTGGGCACTCAGTCTCTAAAAGGTTCGCCATCACTGTCCTAGGACAGGGGTAGGCAACCCAAAACACTGAAAGAGCCACTTGGACACGTTTCCCACCGAAAACAAAACAGTGGGAGCTGCAAAACCCTTTTGATATCTAAAATGAAGATAACACTGCATATATCCTTTTTTTACCTTTATTATAGGTATGTGTGTGTGTGTGTGTGTATGTTTGTGTGTGTATATATAAAATAAAGGTAAAAAAGGATATATGCAGTGTTATCTTCATTTTAGATGTCAAAAGGGTCTCTCTTTCCTCTCTCTCTCTCTCTTTCTCTTCTCTTTCTCTTTCCTCTTTCTCTCTTTCCTCTAACTTTCTCTCTCTCTTTCCTCTCTTTTTGTCTCTCTCTTTCCTCTTTCCTCTTTCTCTTTCCTTTCTCTCTTTCCTCTTTCTTTCTAAAACACTGGGAGCCGCAAAACCCTTTTGATATCTAAAATGAAGATAACACTGTATGTATCCTTTTTTACCTTTATTATAGGTATGTGTGTGTGTGTATGTTTGTGTGTGTATATTTAAAATAAAGGTAAAAATGCAGTGTTATCTTCATTTTAGATGTCAAAAGGGTCTCTCTTTCCTCTCTCTCTCTTTCTCTTCTCTTTCTCTCTTTCCTCTAACTTTCTCTCTCTTTCTGTCTCTCTCTTTCTCTTTCCTTTCTCTCTTTCTCTTTCCTCTAACTTTCTCTCTTTCCTCTCTTTCTCCTTTCTTTCCTCTTTTCTTCTCTTTCTCTTTCCTCTTTCCTCTCTTTCTTTCCTTTCTCTTTCCTCTCTCTTTCCTTTATTTCCTTTTTCTCTTCTCTTTCCTCTTTCTTTCCTCTCTCTTTTCTCAATCTTTTTTCTTTCCTCTTTTTCTCTCTTTCCTCTCCCCCTCGCTTTCTTTCTCTTTCCTTTCTCTTTCCTTTCTCTCCCCCTTTCCTCTTTTTCTCTTTCCTCTCTTTTCTTTCTTTCCTCTTTCTCTTTCTTTCCTCTCCCTTTCCTCTCTTTCTCTTTCCTTTCTCTCTTTCCTCTCTTTCTCTTTCCTTTCTCTCTCTCTCAATCTTTTTTCTCTTTTCTCTTTTTCTCTCTTTCCTCTCCCTCTTGCTTTCTTTCTCTTTCTTTTCTCTCCCTTTCCTCTCCCTTTCTCTCTCTTTCCTCTTTTTCTTTCTTTCCTCTTTCTCTTTCCTCTCTCTTTCTCTTTCCCTCTCTCTTTCCTCTCTTCTCTTTCTCTTTCCTCTCTCTTTCTTTCTCTTCCTTTCCTCTCTTTCCTCTAACTTTCTCTCTCTTTCCTCTCTTTCTGTCTCTCTTTCCTCTTTCTCTCTTTCCTATTTCTCTCTTTCTCTCTCTTTCCTCTGTCTCTTTCCTCTCTCTTTCTCTCCTCTTTCTTCTCTCTCTTTCCTCAATCTTTTTTCTCTTTCCTCTTTTTCTCTTTCCTCTCCCCCTCTCTTTCTTTCCCTCTTTCCTCTCTTTTTCTCTTTCCTCTCCCCCTCTTTCTCTCTCTCCTCTCCCTCTTTCTCTCCTTTTCTTTCTCTTTCCTCTCCCCCTCTCTTTCCCGCTCCCCCTCTTTCTCTTTCCTCTCCCTCTCCCTTTCTTTCTTTCTCTTGCCTCTCCCCCTCTCTTTCCCTCTTTCCTCTCTTTTTCTCTTTCCTCTCCCCCTTTCTCTTTCCTCTCCCTCTTTCTCTCCCTTTCTTTCTCTTTCCTCTCTCCTCTTTCTCTCTCTCTTTCCTCTCTCTCTTCTCTCTTTCTCTTTCCTCTTTCTCAATTTCCTCTTTCTTTTCTCTCTTTCCTCTAACTTTCTCTCCCTCTCCTCTCTCTTTCTCTGTCTTTCTTTCGTCTTTCTCTTTCCTCTTTCTCGGGTGGGGAGGGGGAGCAGGACGGGAGGAAGCGGTGGCGGTGCTGGCAGCCATTGCTGCATCGTCAGGGTTCCCCGCTGCCGCCCCCGGCCCGGCCGCCGCCCCCACCGCGTCCTCAGCCAAACAGGCGGGGAGGGGGAGCAGGACGGGAGGCAGCGTTGGCGGCGGCACGACAAGTTCGTCGGGGTTTCCCGCTGCCACCCCCGGCCTGGCCGCCGCCCCCGCCACGTCCTCAGCCAAACGGGCGGGGAGGGGGAGCAGGATGGAAGGCAGCGGCTCCAGCAGAAGCACGGCAGCATCATCAGGTGTCCCCGCCATCCCCAGCCTGGCCACCGCCCTCGCCGGTACTCCACACTGCCCTGCCTCGCCCTCCGCCCATCGATGGAGCCGTGGTGGAGGCAGCGCCCGCCCGAGCCGCCTGGGGGGCAGCAGGAGGAAGGAGAGGAGGAGGGCGAGGAAACAGCCGCTCCAGCCGGGACTCCGCGCTGCCCTGCCTCGCCCTCCGCCCATCGATGGAACCGCGGTGGAGGCAGCGCCCACCCGAGCCACCTGGGGGGCAGTAGGAGGAAGGAGAGGAGGAGGGCGAGGAAGCCGCCGCCCCAGCCGGAACTCCGCGCTGCCCGGCCTCGCCCTCCGCCATCTGATGGAGCCGTGGTGGGGGCTGGGGCTGTGCGGCCCCTGCCAGCCCAGCTGCTCCCCCCGGCACCCTTCTTGCCCCAGCGCCCGCCTGAGCCGCCTTGGGGGCAGCAGGAGGAAAAAGGGGAGGAGGAAGAGAAGGGCAAGGAAGCCGCCGCCAGCGCCAGGCCCCAAGAGGCGGCTCTCCTCTCCTACCTCGCCCTCCGCCCATTCAATGAAGCCGCGGTGGGGGCTGGGGCCGTGCGGCCTGCTAGCCCCTCCGCCAGCTCAGCTGCTCCCCCCAGGCACCCCTCTTCCTCCCGGGGCCCGCCCGAGCCGCTTTGGGGCAGCAGAAGGAAGGAGAGGAGAAGGGCGAGAAAACCGCTGTCGCCGTTTCAGCCGCGACTCCGTGCTGCCTGGCCTCGCCCTCCGCCCATTCAATGAAGCCGCGGTGGGGGCTGGGGCCGCGCAGCCCGCTAGCCCCTCCGCCAGCTCGGCTGCTCCCCCCAGGCACCCCTCTTCCTCCCGGCGCCCGCCCGAGCCGCTTTGGGGGCAGCAGAAGGAAGGAGAGGAGAAGGGCGAGAAAACTGCTGCCGCCGTTTCAGCCGTGACTCCGCGCTGCCCGACCTCGCCCTCCGCCCATTCAATGAAGCCGCGGTGGGGGCTGGGGCCACACGGCCCGCTAGCCCCTCCGCCAGCCCGGCTGCTCCCCCCCAGGCACCCCTCTTGCCCCGGCGCCTGCCCGAGCCGCCTTGGGGGCAACAGGAGGAAGAAGGGGAGGAGGAAGAGGATGGCAAGGAAGCCGCCGCCAGCGCTGGGCCCCAGGAGGCAGCTCTCCTCTCCTACCTTTGCTGAATCTCCTTCTTCCTTCCCGTCAGCCTGGACTCCGGCGCGCCTTCCTGGCCAGCGGGTCCAATGGTCGGGCTGGCTGGGGATCGCAGGGGCTGGTCTCCCTTGGGCCGCGGCTTGCGGGAGGCCTGTCCCGTTCAGCGGAGCCTCCAGCGGGCCGCTCCCATCAGGGATCCTGGGGCTTCCCCGGGCAGCTTCAAGGCCACGAGGCCCTGGCCACGCTTCTCCCAGGGGGTGGGGCACCCGGGCACAGGGCCAATCAGGAGCCCTGCAGGAGGTAAGTCCGCCTGAGAGAGAGAGAGAGAGAGAGAAGGGAAGTGAAAGTGCCTCTCTGTCTCTCTCTCTGCAAATGGCAGAGGAGGCTCCGGAGCCGCAGGTGATGGCTCAAAGAGCCGCATGCGGCTCCGGAGCCGCGGGTTGCCGACCCGTGTCCTAGGATAATATAACAGCTCTTTGGACTGATCAGATTGAGAATGGATAAGGCCCATTTCAAGCTTCCTTCCTTATTTCTATGTGCTATTTTTTTAATTACAGTCACCTTGAGTGCTTTTAATGCTATATATATTGAGGAGACAAAAATTTAACTTTAATATGACACCTAAGTGTGAATTTCTTATAGATTGCATATATGCTTACTTTAAGAGTTATGAATATTTATTTTTCTTTTTGTGAAGAAACTTTGATTTGTTTTTGTTTCTAAAATATTATGGGTATATACATTTCAAATTACTTTTATTACTTAATGTGCTTATAGAGAGATAATGGTGTTTTCACATCAACTCTTTTATTAGTAAATACAGGGCTTTTTTTCTCGGAGAAAAGGTGGCGGAACTCAAACCTGGCCACGCCCTCATCAAACCCTAGGACCGCCCCTTTAGAGAACAGGAATGCAAGTAAAATTTGGGAGGGGCTATTTCCGGTGTGGGAGGGGCTATTTCCGGTGCGGCCGGCCCGGAAAAAGGTGCCGGAACGCGGTTCCGCCGCGTTCCGGCTGAAAAAAAGCCCTGAGTAAATATATAAATTACAAAAAAGGAATTGCATGTGTAAGTTAAAACAGACAGTTTAGCTACAAGCCATTTAAACCAGACATGTCAAACTCGTGATGTCACGTGACATCACGTGACATATCAGAACTTTTTCTCCATTGCCGGCAATGGGGTAGGCGCAGTTTCCTCGTGATGCATCTGGACCATGGGCTGGAAGTTTGACACCTCTGATTTAAACTATCAATTTACTAGGCAAATGGGGAAAATAGGTTTTAACAGAATATCAGTTAAGCTAAATGGGATTTTATGCATGGCTTGTTTTACATATTTATGCATGCATAAATAATAAGTGAGACTTTACAATTGCACAGAAGCATTTGCTACATGGGCAAATTTTGTCTGTTGTATCCAAAGCTCGATAAAACTGAAATCTGTTAAATCAGGAATTTATTGTTACAGTGGGATAAATATGGATTGAACACCAAAAATTGCCATTAGGAAATAGCAGCAAATCACATTCTCCAGATGAATGTGTGTGTCATACATAAATTTCCAAGTATGTTTTTAAACATATAGATAGTCCTTGACTTATGATGAATCATTTAATGACTATTTGAAGTTATGGCAGACATCACCAAAAAACATTTATGACTCAGTTTCAAATTACAGCCACTATAGCTCCTCCATGGTCATCATCATTATGACGGATTGCAGGACATTCAGTGCCCCCCTGCCTATTCTCCCTATCCTGCCCTACCTGCTTTGTCACTCCATGGGGTTCCACATACTCCTCCCCACCTTAGTCAACAATCATTCACGACCTTTCAAAGATCTCCAGGGCCTAAGAAATCAGGATAGGGAAAAAGAACAGGGTGGCGGTCTGTTGCTGAGTCACATGAACAAACCACAAGCGGACGTCTTTTTTCTTAGCGAAAAATAATCCTTTCAAAGGTTTCTTTTCCTTGCTAATGCTAGCCATAGTTTTGCCAGCATTAGTTTTGCTTGTGTTATGCCAGCAAAGCTAAAGCTGGCAGAACTAAGACTAGCTTTAGCAAAGAAAAGAAATTGTCTGCTTTCTTTTCCTCACTAACACTGTGAAGCTAACACTGGTAGAGCATTCATTTAATGATTGCATTGGGGAGAGCAGGGATAGGGGATTATTAAGTGAGGAGGTTCACTTAATGGTCATCCTGATTTCTAACTGTAATGGGCAGGCTCCATTTCAGTTAAAACCCGGGCACTACCTGTATTATACTTCTAAGTAAGTTTTTGCCATCTTATGCCCTCTGTTATATATAAGCAGCATAAAAAAGTTAAACTTTATGTTATATATACAAAAGCACATGATCAGTCATCTGCTGTTCCTGTAGCTACAGGTGATGGGCTTTTGATCTACTTTATCCAGGTAAACCAGTCATGATTGTAACTGAATATATGGAAAATGGATCTTTGGATACATTTTTAAAGGTAAGCTTGATGTGTATGCGTGGCAGGTACTAATCTCCCATTTTATGTTTTTTTTCCCCTGAAGAAATGTGGTTTTCTTAAACAAAAGTCTTCTTCAGGTTAATCTCAAGTCCTGCAGATTTCATGGATGTGTTCATCATGCAGTTTTCTTAGCGGCTGAGTAGTTCAATATTGCCCTCTTCTGAAATGTTTTTAATTTTCCCAGTGATAGCCTTGGTTTTTCACATTCTGTGATACCTCCTATAGATTATATTGACATACATAAGGGAAGAAACTGTGTTGTGATACTGAAAATGTTTATAACTACATGATACCAACATTAAACAATCAGTAGCAATTATTCAATTGGAGTTAATTATGTATTTTTCTATCAATTATTTTCTTGAATTGCAGTCTCACTTTTCAAGTATGTTATTAACAATGCTGGTTCACAATCTGGAACCTAGTTCTGAAGTGCTCCAGGGGAGTTGTTTAACAGTTTTAATTTTCAACACATTTATCATGGAACGTAAGAGTTGTTATGTATTAAGAACTAATGTTAATGTGTTGTGAAACTAACGTATCTCCAACTGTTTTGGAGGGAAACTTCAAGAATTCAAGTTTGGGCAGGAGCGAGCTAAAGTTGCGATTGGCTGACGCCCTAGAGGCGGAAAGTATAAATAGCAGGCATTTGCCGGTTTTTGACAGTTCTGTTATGATGTAATAAACACCGTTGTACTACGCTGGTCTGGTTACTGCCTACGAAACCTACTACACAATAGTGGCAACAAAAGTGGGATATAGCAGGAAGAGAGCTAATGCGAGCTAAGAGACTGAAGTCACTGGGTGTCAGATCAGGCACAGAGCCCTGGTGGGACCACGTTCCCCACCATGTCTGCCAGTAAGACACACTGGAGGTATAGACATCCTGAGGGATCCGTCCCCAGGATCAAAGGCAACACAGCTCCTTCCACAGCAGTAAAGGCAGTAACTAGGACCTCACAGAACTTCCAGAATGGCCAAACTCGGAAGGCTCAACGAGCTTGACATTACCCATCTGAAGCAGTGGAGCTCTTATGTCTCCCGAGTGGACAAGTATCTAGGGGCAAACCAGATCAGAGATGATAATCTGAAGGTAGCAACCCTACTCTGTGTATGCGGGCAGAAAACCTGGTAGCACTGGCAAGCATTGAGTCACTGACATACACAGACATCAAGAGAAGGTTGAAAGAACATTTTGAGCCAAAACTCTCCATAATAGCTTGGCACCATGCTTTCGAGCAACAAGAGCAGAGGTCTAGAGAATTGGCAGCTGAGTTCATGGTCGCACTTCAACAAGCTTCACGCCACTGCAAGTTTCCAGATTTGGATAACCGCCTCAGAGACAGACTCATTTGTGGTTTGCTGAATAGAAAGCCACAACAGCGCCTATTTGCCATTGGAAAAACTGACCTTCCAAGACGCTTTAAATGAAGTCATGGCAGATGAGGCTGCCGGAGGAGCAATGAAGGGTCTCTGGCCACCAAAAACACACATCAGCCTCCACGGCGATCCACCACAAGACCACAGATGGACTGGGAGAGACTGATGAAGATGATGAGATCGATCGGTTGCAGAGAGAGCCATCCAGACAGCAACACTCAACAGAGCAAACAACGTCTCCACAGAACTGCACTAGCTGTGGGGGACAGCATAAAAGGGCAGAGTGCAGATTTCGCACAGCTTTTTGCTGCGCCTGTGGGAAGCAAGGGCACATCCCCAGAGTCAGCAGAGGTAGCCAACGAGAAATGTGAATTGCGGCTCCACAGCCGAAAGGCTAATGGGCCCCAGGGCAGAACAAGGTTGGATACTGCTCAGGGAGACAAAGTATCCAATGAACGGGAGCCCAATGCCCCCTCAAGGAGAAGTTAAAACTCCAAATTAGACTTCAAGAGGTCCCATGCTCCATGGAGCTAGACATTGGGTCAGCTCTATCAATCATCTCATACAAGACTTTTGATTACATTTGCAGACGAGGCAAAGGGCGAGTTCTGCTCAAGCCATCAAGCCTCATACTAACAGACTTCCAGAATTGCCATGTTTCCGTAAGTGGGGAAGCCACCGTTAGAGTTAAGTTCAGGGAGTTTGAGGGTCCCCTCAGCATTGTGGTCGTAGATGGACAGCGCACTAGCCTCATTGGACTGGACTGGTTCAAAGCCCTGGGCATCTGTATGATGAATATCCATAGTACGCAAACTGCTGACCTGGCAGCAGTATGCCAACAATATGCTAATGTTTTCAGCATGGAGTTGGGACAATATAGAGGGGCGCCCATTTCGCTCAGTCTTGATCCAGCATTCACTCCAATCCGAGTGAAACCATGCAGAGTGCCCTTTGCACTAAAGCCAAAGATTGACGTGGAACTTGACAAACTGGTGCAGCAGGGAATGCTCCAACCTGTGGACAGTAGCCCATGGGAGACTCCCATAGTGACCCCAGTGAAGCCAAATGGGGATGTTCACATCTGTGCAGACTACAAGTGCACAATAAACAAGGCACTACAGCAACATGCTTACCCAGTTCCGGTGGTAAGCCACATACTCGCCTCGCTTCAAGGAGGCTGAATTTTTGCTAAATTAGACCTCGCCCAGGCATACCAGCAGCTGCCAGTCGATGATGCCACCGCCCAGGCACAAACCATCGTCACACACAGAGGGGCATTCTGAGTGTACTGCCTGCAATTTGGGTAAGCGTAGCCCCCAGGTTGTTCCAAAGCATCATGGAACGGGCACATACACGGTGTCTGCCTGTACTTTGACGACGTCCTGATCGCAGGTGTCAACGCTGCTAATATTGAATATTCTTGCTTTGACAAAATAGGCAGAACTGTCAGACACATGACATCATGCCAAGATCCACAAATTTTTTAAACCAATTAAGAGGTCCCGGACCTCGGTCACTATTCCTAATCTAAAGGGGATAGACTGACAAAGATTTGGGGAAGATCTCATTATGGAAGGAGAAAGATGGCTTGAGGCCAGCACCTCAGCAGCAGCAGCTTCCCCAGGGAAGGGAACGACAGCAGCAGCAGCTTCCTCTGGGAGTGGAGCGGCAGCCAGCCAGCCAGGGGAGAAAGAACTCTGGCAGATCTCCCAGCTGGGAGCAAAGACTTCAAAAGCAGAATGGAGAGATAACGAAGTTTTGGGTGAGTCACTGGAAAGATTTCAAAACCCAGTGAGGTGAAAGCTGACAGGCTCGTCAAAAGGTTTCATGCGAAATACCCCAACAAACCAAAAACTAGTCATTAACATATGCTTTTGTTTACATTACAGGATCTGTCCTTTTTGTAAGGGGGGGTGGATGTCAACGCTGCTAATATTGAATATTCTTGCTTTGACAAAATAGGCAGAACTGTCTGGTACTTTTAGAGTTAATTCAGATGAGAATGAGAGAGGAGAGAAAAGCCCGTGGAAGGGGACGGAAGTGAATCTTTGCCCTCCAGGTTAATTGGAAGATGTGAATGATGACCCCAAAATAGGGGAGGGGAAATGCCTGGAATGTTATGTGCAAAGGAAGGGAAATTCAGATCTTGGCATTCGCCATGCCGTGCTGACACTCCTTAACATTAATAAAGGCTTTTTAGGTTAAACCATGCCTGAAAGTCATTTCATTAGTCAGACACATGACAGCAGGGGAATCAATGGCAGTCCTGGCGGAACATCTCTGGGCAGTACTTCAACGTTTCCATGAGGCAGGCTTAAAACTAAAAAAAGACAAGTGCCAAATTGACGTGGAATTCACAGAGTTCCTAGGGTGCCGAATAGATGCTGCTGGAATCCACCCATCAGAGGCCAAGTTAAGCGCAAGTCAACAAGCCCCCAAACCCAAATCCAAGGGGGAACTACAAGCATTCCTAGGCTTGCTGAAATTCTACCACTCGTTCTTGCCACACAAGGCTGCCCTGGCAGAACCACTTCACTATCTACTGGACAAAAAAGCGCTCTGGGTCTGGTCGTGCACCCACGATAGGACATTTATGATGGTCAAGTCGCTGTTATCCTCAAGCTCTATGTTGGCTCATTTTAATGAAAAACTGCCAGTAACACTAGCCTGCTATGCTTCACCATATGCCATTGGGGCAGTGCTAAGCCATCAAATGCCAGACAGTCGCGAAGCCCCCATTGCATATTACTCAAGAACTTTATCATCAACTGAGAGGAACTATGCACAAATTGATAAAGAAGCTCTCGCCATTGTTGCAGGTATTAAAAAGTTCCATGACTTCTTATATGGGCGACCTTTCACCATCTTCATAGACCACAAACCGCTGCTTGGCCTTTTTACGGCTGACAAGCAAACTCCACAGATCCTGTCACCAAGGATGCTGCAATGGTCAATTTTCATGGCTGTCTACTTGTACAGGTTAGTCCACAAGCAAGGGAAGGAAATGGGCCACGCCGACATGCTCAGCCAACTGCCTCTGCCACAGACGGATCTGGACCCAGCCCTGGCAATGCGTATTCTGGCAATCCAGGACCTACCAGAAACACCCCTACATGCACCCCGGACAGAATGCTCAGCTGCATTCTCAACTGGGTGTTGAGGGGATGTGAGTTCCAGCAATACGTGTGTCGGAAAGATGAACTGTCAGCCCACAAGGGTTGTGTGCTGTGGGGCAGCAGGATCATCGTTCCACCCAATCATCAAGCCAGGGTGCTGGATTCCCTACATGAGGGGCACCCCAGAATCGTGAGGATGAAGGCTCTAGCCAGGAGCTATTTGTGGTGGCCAGGCCTGGACAAAGACATTGAAACCCAAGTAAGGAGCTGTCAGGTCTGCCAAGAGACCCGATCAGAAATGCCCCAAGCACCCGTGCACTCCTGGAAAACCACGCACGCTCCATGGTCTCACGTGCATATTGACTTTGTGGCCCCATTCCAGGGACAGGTATTCTTCATTGTTGTGGACAGCTATTCCAAGTGGTTGGAAGTAGTACCTGTCCCATCGATGACCACTGCCAGGGTCATCTAGGAGCTGCACCGGCTCTTCGCCACACACGGTCTGCTGGACATCATTGTGTCCAATAACGGGGCACAATTCACGGCAGCCGAATTCCAATAATTCCTAAACGCCAACATGATACGGCACGCAACGTCTGCTCCCTTCCATCCTCCTTCCAACGGTCAGGCCGAGCGAATGGTGAGGTCCACCAAGGAATCACTCAAGCAGATGACAATGGGAGATTGGAATCACCACCTGGCAAATTTTCTCCTGTGCCAGCACACGACTCCTAGCATTGCAACAAGTCACTGCCGGCAGAACTAAGGTGGGGCCGTCAGCTCACAACGAAGCTCAACTGACTCCACCCAGACAGGACAGCAGCAGAAACAGTTCAACCAAAGCCTCCCAGGAACCTACAGCTGGGTGAACTAGTATGGACCAGAAACTATGGGCAGGGGGCACCCTGGGTTGCCGCTAGAGTGACTAAAGTAACGGAACCATTGTCTTACGAGGTGGCTTTGGAAAATGGTCACATAGTCAGATGCCACATTGACCAGTTACAGCGTCGGCAGGCTGGGCCAATCCCAGGAGAGGAGTTTGAGAGGAATTTGGACACACTTGGTGACTATGTTTTTCCAAATTTACGCATACCTGCCAAGGCATCCTCCGCAGACACAGAGGCACCATAGGTTGTGGAACCACCTTTCCCATCAGATGACCTAAACGGCCATCACATCATGGGTCAACCAGGGACGGATGAGCAAACAGTCAAACAGGACTCCCAAATGACATTACGGCGGTCTGCCAGAATCCGCAGGCCCCCGGTCTACCTTAAGGACTATGTGCCGTAATCAAGCAAAGAATAACAATTATCCTAGGGGGGAGGGGTGTTATGTATTAAGAACTAATGTTAATATGTTGTGAAACTAACGTACCTCCAAGTGTTTTGGAGAGAAACTTCAAGAATTCAAGTTTGGGTGGGAGCGAGCTAATGTTGCGATTGGCTGACACCCTAGAGGCGGAAAATATAAATAGCAGGCATTTGCCGGTTTTTGACAGTTCTGTTATGACTTAATAAACACCATTGTACTATGCCGGTCTGGTTACTGCCTACGAAACCTACTACACAATAAGAGTACAGGATTTTTGTCATTCACATATTTATTTCAAAAGTCCTTGGCTGTTTATGGTAAATTAAACCTTGCTTTTATATCTTCTGCTTGAACATGGCGCTGAAAAAAATAATTGTAATTTTTTTTGTTAAACATTTTAATTGTTTCTTGGTGTTAGAATATTGAACTGAGCTCATGAGTTAGAAATTAATAGAGTTTTTCCAGCATAGTATTATGTATTCTAAATGACTGGTGCCAGTTAATACTTGAACTACTGCTTTCTACACAAACTAGTTTTGGGATAGCTTCTTCTTCCCACACTCTAATAATATATGAGAACAATATTAATTCTGAAGAGACAATTCCTCTTTACCAAAGGCTGCTTGTAATAAATATTTTACTATGGTTCACACTACTTCCTATTCTATTCTTTTTAAAATATCAAGTATAGTTTTGGAGGTTTGTATACAACTTTCCACTGCTTGCTTTTTAAAAAATATTTTTCAAACAAAGAATTTTTTGATGATACGATGCCTCACAGATGTTTGTCTCAACAAATTCTGTCACACTACTACTTTCATTGCTATTCCTGATTCTGCTTCATCAACATCTTTCAAGTTTCTGTTTTTTCCCATAATTACAATGATTCTCATTCTCTCCCTCCCTCCCTCCCTCCCTCCCTTTCTCTCTCTCTCTCTCTCTCTCTCTCTCTCTCTCTCTCTCTGTGTCATAATGAATAATAATGTTTACTGTATTACTATTATTATACTTATTATACTTATACTTATACTTATACTTATACTTATACTTATACTTATTATTATTTATCATCGCACAATCAGCCAGATGTTCAGACTGGATTTGGCATTTTTGTCTACCTATCGAGTCCTTACCAAGGACCTGGGATAGGCAGATGTGGATGTTTGATGGTATTACAGATATCGTCGCAGGATGGAAGCAGTTTCTAGTAAGGCCGCCTTTTGCAATTGACTAATGGCGAATTTGTCAATGCCAATGGTGTTCAAGTGGTGCTCCAGTTGTTTTGGGATTGCACCCAAGGCACCTATTACTATTGGTACTACCCTTGCTTGCTTTTGCCACAGTCTTTCTATTTCTATTTGTAGATCTTTGTATTTTGTTATCTTCTCCAGTTCTTTCTCGTCTATTCTGCTGTCTCCAGGCACTGCCAAGTCCACTATCCAGACTTTTTTTGTCTTTCTTATCAACAATTGTTAAGTCTATTATTATTATTACTATTATTACTATTATTATTATTATTATTATTATTATTATTATTATTATTTTACTATTTCCATTTCCCACATATGGAGATATTTGTGCTATGTTATTTTAACTACCAATATATCAAAAATTTGTTATTAAAATCCTCTATATTTTTATATTCAGTCTATATTCCAGTGAAATGGAATGAAATCTAATAAGCAAAAAAATCTGTCCCAAAAGTAAATGATTCAGATTTAGACCTGCCCCACAACAACAAGAACTTCACTTGATCAAAAAGAGTTATGCTGCTAAAAGTCATGAGCAACTAAGAATACATCTACATGATGAGTCTATGCCAGTGAAAAGCAACTCTAGGCTTCTTTTAAAGATAAACAGTAATAAGTTGAAACTATAGTGAAGTTAGATTTATATGATTGTGGATCTTTTTCCCCATTAGAGGGAATTCTTAACTCATCTTTCTTGCCCATTCCCAACTTTTATGCCTTATAAAAAAAATAGCAACCTTACTACTTACTACCCTAACCCTAACCCCAGACAAAGTACAGGGATCAGTTTCCCCATTTTGTTTAGCAGAGACATGCTAATGTACCAAACTCCAGGCTACTGGATTTATTTGTTTTCTTTCCCATTTCAGTGGAGTGAGAAGGAGAGAGAAAATAGATATTATTGCAGAATTTGCAAAGAATTGGGATTTTTGCTGTTTTTTCTGTGTTCCAGATGTAATAATTGTGATGGATTGCAAGTCCTGGAAAAAAAACTATATAAGTTTATAAAATATAATAATTTCAGAATATCTTGTTGTTCCTCCTTTTTCTGGGAAGTAGGTAGCTGTTCCCCTACTGCATCAATTGAAAATAGACATAGAAATTGCCATCATAAAAAACTAAATAAATGAGTGTGGAAGTAAATGTATCCATCTGCCAAGACTTTTTGAAGTTTTAACTCCTATTTCACTTTCAATCAATATGGTTATTAAATTCTATCAGAATCTGGCTTTTTTGCTGGTAAATAGTTGTAAAAGTCTTGATAATAATTATAGATTGTCTTAAGTTCTCCTGAGGGTTTGGAACATATTATGAAAATATATTGTGATATTTCCAGCATTTCCTTTTCCTTTGTCAGAATCAAGATATAGTCATTTGCTTCTATAATTTTGTAATGCTGTACTTTTTACAGAAGAATGATGGGCACTTTACTGTAATTCAATTGGTTGGTATGCTCCGAGGAATAGCTTCTGGGATGAAGTATTTATCTGACATGGGATACGTACATAGAGACTTGGCTGCCAGAAATATCCTAATCAATAGTAATTTAATGTGTAAAGTGTCAGACTTTGGACTTTCTCGAATTCTTGAAGATGATCCTGAAGCTGCTTACACAACAAGAGTAAGTTTCTTGTGAACATTTATTTATTTTACTGCAGAACCAAAGTAGGGGGACTAACTTGGGGCATAGTTCAACCAACTTCCATATGTTGTGTTGGTTGCTCTAAAGTTTGGAGAATGGTCCTGAACCAGAGCTACCAATAGCCAATCTCTTAGTTTTGTCAATGAGAGTTATGCTCTAGGATAAATACAGAAACAAAATATAAATCAGCAAGGACATATTAGGTTTTGTAAAAACCTCACATCAAGAATAGTTCCATTGTGTAAGTAATCTGCATTATTGAGCATCCATATAAACTATTGCTTCTTGCCTCTCTTTCTATCCTGCCTTTTGGCAATCACAACATGTATTTCAAAATGTGACCTGTAACTTGTATATATATAACTTCTTGAATTCCATATCTCTTACAAATTTGACTACATATTTTCATCATATGTGTATCATAGTATCATATGCTCCTTTTATATATTTTTACTACTGTTATCCATGTACTCTATTCCATGAGCTAAATAAATTGTTTCTTTTCATGCACAAATAAATTAACTGCTCTCTATGAAGGAGATTGATTAATGCTAATTTATATTTCAGGATAAAACAAAATTCACTTAGAACAGGAACAATAGGGTGATGTCACAAATAGTGTATCTGATACCATGTCATCAATGAATGTCAGTAAATAAATACCCAGTCATGATTTACCTTATGCTCTCACTGAGAGTAGCCATTTGTTTAACATTTTCCTATTTTTATCATATGTCTTATTAAACAATTGTTGAATTACATGCCAATATTTCTTTCTAAGACTGAACATACAAAGAAATAGTTATGGGCTTGGCCTTTGACATATCCTTTTTTCCTTATAATTTGAATTCAAAATTTGTGTATCATGACTGATTTTGTTTGCAGGCCCAAAGTAGAGCTTTGACCTCAAAACTGTGATATAAGATGTTTTGTGTGTATTTTTTAAATATATAGTTAACAATTCAGAAACAGATGACTTAAAACTGTGTTGACTGCATGCTTGTTTGTATTTTCCTTCACCAGCTATAATGACCTAACTGAGATGTCAATTTCACTGTATCTTGTTATACAAACTAAATTCAAATAGGCCTTTAATACCAGCAATTAATATATCTGAAGGTATGTAAAGGATGCAATAATGTAGAAGGAGACCTTCCAAACATTAGAAATTGCTTGCCTACTCATTTTCTCTAGAAAATCCTTGACATGTCAATAAATTTTATATAGCCTTCCGCAAATTTACCTCTGCCAGTGATGTCTGGAGCTATGGGATTGTGATGTGGAAAGTAGTGTCCTATGGAGAGAGACCATACTGGGAGATGACCAATCAAGATGTAAATATTTCCTTTTCCTTCTCTATGTGAGAACATGTTAGTCATCAAATCAGGATGTTGCATATATATTAATTATTTTCTGTTTTTAATTTTAAAGGCCTAAATGTACAGTTACAGGTATTGTCCAAAGAGTCCATTCTGAAAATAGTATGGAATCTTCAAATGAGTGAAATGGAGAAGTGTTGGAATATAGCATAAGTCACTCCATCTTGTAACCTTCAGTATGCTTAATTCTACACTTCTTCATGCCTACGTGTTAGGCTGCAATCTGCAGCTGCAAACACGTAAGGACAGACAACTAAGAAGCAAGTCAACAAAGCTGTCTACACAAGCTATAATATTATCACTTCCTGATAAGACCTTCCAGTGTGAACCA
>NW_015386377.1:198137-201735 GCF_001527695.2 Protobothrops mucrosquamatus | reverse complement strand
CGGCTCACCCCCCTGCTTGTCGCTTCTGCCTGCAATTTGCTTTGATGATTGCTAATAAAGGAGGTCCCCAGAGACTATTCTGGGCTGATCTCATCCCGAGGAAACCTGGTCTGGTGTCTTCATATGACAACTCATGAATCAGCCCCCGGACGAGGTCTGAAACCAAGCCGGGAGACTCAGGTCCCGGTTTTCTACAGAGAAGAGAAGTAAGATTAATGGATAAAAAATTAAGGGTCTTGTATAAGGCACAGCAGCTGGTCTTATGCTTTATTTCAGTTTGTAATTCTGAGTGGTGAATATGAGATTAACCCATTATGAGTACCTGGGCTATCAAACAAAATGTGACCAAAACTGACTTGGAGCATCAGCTTGTTAGAATCAAATCATAATGCCAGGTAGACAGGCCTTATCAGTGGAACAGCTCCCAGTCCAAATCTGGGTTGACATCACTATTTGAATCCATGGGCAACTGCCTATGATGCACTGCTGGTATCTCCCTGTAGAAAAACAAAGATCTGTCCCAACACTCTGAGTAGGCATGGATAGCTGATTCTACTACTTGATATTTCTAATACTTTCCTAGAATGTTGCTCTTTTGGGAATAACTGTGATGTTGAAATAGGAAAAAGTCTTGTTGAAGTTGCCAGACAACTTAAAGATTTTGCTGCTGGATAAGGGGTCATCCAGAGATCATTTCAGATATTTATCAAATCTGACATGGAGTTTATCATGTTTTTGAGCAGTTTTTATTTATACAATATTTTATTTTATTGCTCCTAGGAGTAATAACTGTGGAAATAGAATGTTTGTTTGTTTTCAAGTCTAAATCCTTTGTGTTTAGAATTGAGGAATCATCAGACCCTGACTGACTGTTTGGTTGGTCTTTGACAGTATATTTACTTCAGTTGCAATCTCTTGATGTCCATAGATATAGACTATGGGGAGATGTTTATTTATCCATATCTCTATAAGGTAGGGGTGTCAAACTCAATTTCATTGAGGGCCGCATCAGCATTGCAGTTGCCCTCAGGGGGCCAGGTGGGTGTGGTCAGGGTGGGTGCGGCCTACTGGGTGGGCGTGGCCAGCTCTACATCATTCACGTCAAGAGTGCCTGTGGAGGCCTGGGCAGGAGAGGGACAGATCTGAGGGTCTCTGGAAGAAGGGAGTGGGACCAGGGCAAGTGCCAAGGCATGGTCCACTGGAGGAGCCTCACTGTTCCTCTCAGGCCATGCGGGGGGGGGGGGGCTGGATGGTGGTACAGGCTGCTGGGAGCCTTCGACAGCAGAGGTCAAATGCCCAGCCTGGCCCTCAAGCACCCGAGGCACCAAGCCCAGCCCCACTTCCCCAAGGGGATGCCCAGCTGCACTTACCTCCTCCTCAAGGCTGCTGCTGCTGTGCTTGCTCGCCTTACCCAGTTGCTCATGATGGATATGAAGGCAAAGTCAGAGGGAGGCCCATTCCCTCTCCATGGGAGGAGACCCAGCTTGGTAGCCAAAGCTTCCTTAGCAATAGGTGGGAGACCCCCAGGATAGGCCAGGAGGAGGGGGCAAGGGGATGGTGAAAGGGCAACAGGGCAGGACTAAGGCAGGACTTCCCTCAGACCCTCGCTCTCCTTCTTTCCTTCCTTTCTTCCTAAGTACAGAGTGGTGGGAAAATATTTGAGATGAGAGAGGGAGAAAAACAGGCAAGAAACGCAGCTGGGGAGGTGTCACGCTTCGTGAGGAATGAAGAAATGCACCATTGCCTGGAAGTAGCCAGCACATGGCCCTCACCTACTTCACATATCTGGCTTGGTGGGCTCTGGGGGAGGGAATGCCATGAACAGCGTGAGAGTCAACGTTACCTGTGCAATGCCGCCCAGCCCTCAGCCTGCCTGGTTGCGCTTTCCTCATAGCACCAAGAGGCTGAACTGGACGGCACAAATCCAAAAAAAAGTGCGATGCCGCCCAGCCCCCAGCCTGCCCAGTTTCAGCAGGCAGCGGGGTGCTCTCCTCACAGCCCCAAGAGGTTGAGCCGGGCAGTGTGAAGCTTGCCAGCTTTGCACCTTGCTGCCTGCTGAAACTGCTGCAGGCTGGGGGCTAGGCAGCATTGCACTTCTCATCAGATTCCTGCCACCTGGCTCAGCTCTTGGCGCTGTGAGGAGAGTGCCCTGCTGCCTGCCGAAACCCCTCCCCCAGAGTCCATCAAGCCGGATATGTGAAGTAGGAGAAGGCCATTTTCTGGCCACTTCCAGGCGATGGTGCATTTCTTCATTCTTCACAAAGGGTGACACCTCCCCAGAATGTACCCAGGGGGTGGGGCCGATGCGGCAGGGGCTGGTTCCTTGCTGTTTCCAGATGGCCTTGTGGAGCTAAGACTGAATGCATTTCAGCAGAGATGGCTACCACAAAATTGTACATTGGCTCCTGGCCGGCCTGGGCCAGGGCCAAGGCAGCGGGGGCCATTCCCTCACTGTTTCCAGGATGGCTTCGCGGGCCACATGAAACCACTTCATGGGCCGCATCCGGCCCCCGGGCCTTGTGTTTGACATGTCTGCTATAGGGAGTTACTTTTTAACTAACTGGATTGGAAATAATATACATACAGTGATAGCATACTATTTGAATATATATTTTATAAAATCACAGGTTTACTACATAGGAGATCAATATGCAGGAAGTTGTAAGTATTTATGAAGATTTCACACATGTGAGCTAGCTCAGCAAGGCAGCAGCTGTGTTTTTTTTTTAAAAAATGGGAAACATTCCCACTTTCTCATTTTAATCTCTTTTTTTGCAAAGCCTTTTATTTCAGTAGCACAAACATAATTTGCAATAAAGTAAAACGACAAGGCCAAGACAAATTCCCTTGGAAGTGATCCTGTCATCCCATGAATAGTTCTTAATTCAAGGTCCATCAGTATTATTTTTAGAGATGAAGGACTGTCATGGAATGAATACTTTTTTATTACTCCATTCAGAAACATTGACAGACTCCCACAGCTTAATCTTCAGGACCTTTTGCATATTGCTAACAATAGAGATTCTAATGAAGGAGAATATTTGTAGTTCAAAGCTGAACTGAGGGGTCCTTGGTGGTCTCTGAGCTTGCTTGTTTTCTTGCAGATGTTTCATTATCCTAATTCACTAGGGTAATGAAACGTCTGCAAGAAAAGAAGCAAGCTCAGAGAGCACCGAGGACCCCCTCATAGAGATTCTTCTGGGAAAAGAGAGTTGATAGTGTTGAGCTGCCTAGATTTATATGAATGAGTTTTAGGGCAATATATATATATTCTGTATAATTGTGGATTAGTTTTGTCATCATTTTGTACCCTAACTATAATTGCATATTTCCTCATCACCGCAATCAGACTATATATTAACAAATAGGCTAGTATGAATTATTTATTTATTTATTTATTTATTTATTTATTAATTTAATTTATATCCCGCCCTTCTCCTTGCGGACTCAGGGCGGCTAACAACCAGATAAAATGCTACTACCAAAAAACTACAAATTAAAAACATAATTAAAAACAAATATTAATAATTGGTCTAATAGTTAAAAATTACTTTAAAACCCCCATTAAAAATTTTTTTCCCCTAGGCCAGTCCTGCAA
>NW_015386377.1:194920-195934 GCF_001527695.2 Protobothrops mucrosquamatus | reverse complement strand
TCTTTTCCGGCGTTTCATCTCTCTCAGCTCCTCGGTAAACCAAGGAGCTAGTTGAGATCTGCGTCGGGTCAGAGGCCGCAACGGCACGACTCGGTCCAGTGCTGCGGCTGCGGCCACATCCCAGGCCGCAGCCTGATCTTCCGCCGAGTCGTGACCTAGATCCTCCGGATATGGCCCAAGCTCCGTCAGAAACCTCTCCAGGTCCATCAGGCGCCTGGGACGGAACCATCTAGGCGGTTCCGTCTCCCTGCGGCGGGGGAAGCGGTCCGGAAGTCCATCCTAAGGAGAGCATGATCTGACCATGACAAGGGCTCTATATTTATCTCCCCCATTTCCAGATCATTCTGCTACTGGCCAGAGACAAAAATTAGATCTAGTGTATGTTCTCCCGTGTGAGTGGGGGCATGAACTAATTGGGTCAAGTCCATGGTCGTCATGGAGGCCAAGAACTCCCGAGCCACCGCCGACGTTTCACCCGCCGATGGCAGGTTGAGATCCCCCATAACTATAAGTCTGGGGGTCCCAACCGCCAACCTGGCTATCACGTCGGCCAGCTCAGGCAGGGCCGTTGACACATAGCAGGGGGCCAGGTATATTATCAACAGGTCCACTTGCACCCCATGCCCCCACTTCACAAGGAGGGACTCTACACCGTCTATCTGAGGCACAGTGGCCTCCCTTGGACATAGGCTCTCCCTTATAATGACCGCTACCCCACCGCCCCTACCCCGGGCCCTCGGCCGATGGAATGCCTGGAAACCTGGTGGGCATAGATCAACAAGGGGGACTCCCCCTTCCATGCCCAACCAGGTCTTGGTGATACCTGCCAGGTCCGCTCCCCCCTCTTGAATAAGCTCTTGAATGAGGGGGGCCTTATTTACTACGGACCTGGCGTTGCACAACATCAGCCGATGGTCCCGGGCCCAAGGATCTGAGGTCCCTGGAAGTCGAGTAGAGCCCTGAGGATCGGAGCATCCACAAGCTTGTAAGCAGCGTGTGCGTGCTCCCAAAACC
>NW_015386377.1:186104-194195 GCF_001527695.2 Protobothrops mucrosquamatus | reverse complement strand
TCCAGGGCCGCCGGTCTTCTAGGCCACCCGGCCGCCGATCCTCTAGGCCGCTCGGTCGCTGATCCTCCAGGGCCGCCCGGCCCGGCCATCGCTCCTCCAGGGCCGCCCGATCTTCTAGGGCCGCCCAGCCGCCGGGCTCCAGGCCGCCCGATCTTCCAGGCTTCCAGGCCGTTGATCCTCTGCAGGTCGTAGATCTTCCATCCAGCCTATCCCTCGCCTCCGCCGGGCTGCCAGGCCGCCAGGCCGCCAGGCCGCATCCGGGCAGCCGGGCCGCATCCTCCGCCCGTTCTTCCTTCGCCCGGCTGCCAGCAAGCCCAGCGCCCTCGGTGCCCTCAGCACCGGCCGCCAACGAGGTCGCCAACACCCTCCACATCCTCAGCGCCCCGAACGTGGGTCGTCGACCCTCAGGAGGCCCCCCGTTTCTGCTGCGGGCTCCATCCCCTCATGGAGCTAACCCCGGTAAGTCCGTCATGGTTGCAACCGGAAGTGGGAATTAGTGATAGTGATCAAGTTCCAGGTTTAATTATTATTCTGAGTGAATTAATAATTAGTAAAAGAGGTGTCAGTTAAGCCAGTTAACATTCATATTGCCTGTGAAGATTCTTCATGTGTAATTAAACCTCCGATTATTTTTAGTATAATTTTAAGTTAATCAGTATTAAGATACATTGCATGTCTGATTTTTATCACTTCAGTAGATGCCCGTAAACAATTTTATTTTTGTTTTTCCAAAAACATTAAGAACCAGTGACTTCCATTGTAAATGAGCTAAAGTACTTGTCATTGAAGTAATTGCATATTATCCCTGCCTGCACTAATTTTTATATTAACAACTCTATTATTTCTCAGCATCTGAATGCCAAACTATTGCAGAACATCATATGCATAGAAAGAGCTATTCCCAGACAATCATATAGAATCATAGAATCATAGGGTTGAAAGAGACCTTGGAAGTCTTGTGTCCAACTCATTGTCCAGGGTAGGAATCCTCAGAGAATCCCAGTCAAATAGCTCTCCAAGTTGATTCCAAAAGATAGGCTATTTCTCTACTTAACAGGTCTGACAGTCAGGACATTCCTGTAAAGACCCACCCCACTTTGCATCTTAAGAAGACAGAACTCCTGGAATATTTCTTCCAACAGGCATCTTTATTAAGAGAAAGCTGGATGCAGGCGTTCTAGACAGGACTTGGGTCCAGGCTCTCCCATTCAAGGTTTTAAGGGATCCCCCATTAGCCACACCCCATCACCCCCTTCTCCCAGCGACAATCCCAGGCATTACATTCTCACCCCCTTTTCCTCACTGCCGGGAGGAGACTTCAAAAAGGATTACATGAAAGCTAATGACCCCCATTGTTATTGTTAGTCCTTTTGGTGATATCCACATCCAGTCCCTTTGAAGTAGGCTGAAGGAAGCGAGGGCCATAAAGCCCCTTTGTTCACCCCCTTCCCTTCATCGTATGACAGAATCCAGAGCAGGCAAAAATGCGGTTTTTCATAGTTGATAACTAGAGATGGAATATATTTGGATTCTGACAATTCCTCTTTATCTTAGATTGAATCTCTCTCTATAAAGCATCTACTCATGGTTTTTCTCCTATCCTTGGGCACTATGGAGAATAAATCAGTGCCCTGTGACATCCCTATAGGAATTGGAAGACTGCTATCATATCTCCCCTTAACTTGTTCTTCTTTAAGATAAAAATGCTAATCTCCTACCTATTCTTCATAAGAAATTCATTTATTTCTGCACTTTTTCCACTTCCTTAGCATCCTTTTCATATTATGCCAACCAAAACTGAACTGAAGTATTCCAGTTGCAATGCAATCAAATCAGTGCAGCATAAATCAGAACCATCAACAGGATCTTTTGGCAGCCGTAGCATGCTACTGACTCATACTTGATCTGTGACCTACCAGGACATCCAAATCTTTCTCGCAAGTACTACTACTAAGCTAGGTGCCATCTTTCTTGTACCTGTGCATCTGATTCTTCTTATTATGGACAGGACCTTATATGACCCAACATTCATCTCTACCAAGATCCTTTGGAACCTCAAGACTGTCTTCTAGGGTATTAGCAATCCCCCCAATTTTATGTCATGTAAAAATTTGATAAGCATACCTTCTCTATAATGCTCTTCTAAATCATTATAAAAATATTAACAAACATTTGTCCATGTATGTATATGCTTTCAGTTTTTTTCACATCTCATCCTACAATTACATTTACTACAATTTAATCAATCAACCAAAATAGAGTTGGAAGGGACCTTGGAGATCTTCTATCCAACCCCTTGCTCATGCAGGAGACCCTATACCATTTCAGATAGGTGGTTGTCCAGTCTTTTCTTTAAAACCTACAGTGATGAAGCACCTACAACCTCTGAAGGCAAGCTGTTCCACTGGTTAACTGTCTTTATTGTTAGGAAGTTTCTCCTTAATTCAAAGTTTCTTCTCTAATTGATTGGTTTCCATCCATTGTTTCTTGTCTTGCCCTCTGGTGCTTTGGAAAATAAGTTGATCCCCTCTTCTTTGGGGCAGCCCCTCAAATACTGGAATACTGCTGTCATGTCACTTCTTTTCTCTAGACTAACCATACCCAATTCCTGCAACCATTCTTCATATTTTATTTGTCTCCAGGGCTTTGATCATTTTAGTTGCTCTTCTCTGAAGTTTTTCAAAGTCTCAACACCTTTTTTTAGTGTGGTGACCAAACTGGATGCAGTATTCCAGGTGCAGTCTTATTAAGGATTTATAAAGCAGTACTAATACTTCATGTGCTTTTAATTCTATGCCTCTGTTTATATAACCAAGGATTGTATTAGTTTTTTGGGCTGCTGCTGCACACAGCTGACTCATGTTTAAATGATTGTCCACAAGTATTCCAAAGTCCCTCTCATAGTTACTGTTTTTGAGTCATGTTTCACCTAATCTGTACTTATGCCTTTGATTTTTCCTGCCTAGGTGTAAAACCTTGCTTTACTCCACATTAAATTTGTTGGATAGGGCCCATTGTTCAAGTCTGTCAAGATCTTTTTGGATCCTGAGCTTGTCTTCTGGCATGTTGACTATTGTTGCCAGCTTAGTGTCATCTGCAAATTGGATGAGTTCTCCTTCTGTTCCTTCATCTAAGTCATTTGTGAAGATATTGTACTGGGTTTAAAATGGAACGTTATTGTACCCCACTCCTTACTTCCCTCCATGTAGATGTAGTACCATTAATGACTACTCATGGAGTACGGTTTGTCAGCCAGTTACAAATCCATCTAGTGGTGATGCAGCCTATCCATATTTTTTTAGCTTACCAAGAAGTAGGTTGTGATCTACTTTGTCAAATGCCTTGCTGAAGTCTAGGTATAATATGTCAATAACATTTTGCTGGTCTACTAATTTAATCACTTTGTCAAAGAATGAAATAAGATTGGTTTGGCATGATCTGTTTTTAACAAACCCATGCTGGCTTCTAGTTATGACTTTATTTGTTTTGAGATGTTCACAGATCTTATTTTTTATTATTTTTTTCCAGTATCTTCCCAGGTATTGATGCTAGGCTGATTGGTGTATAGTTTCCTGGGTCTGTTATTTTTCCTTTTTCGAAGATGAGAATCACATCAGCCCTTTTCCAATCCTCTGGAAGTTCCCCAGTGCTCCAGGATTTTTGAAAGATATGGTACAATGGTTCTGAGATTACATCTGCCAGCTCCTTCAGAACTCTAGGATGTAATCTGTTGGGTCCCGATGATTTATATTGATCAGGGTCTTGCTTATTTTAATTTGTATTTCTAGTCTCCCTTTTGTAATAGTTTTTGTGGTATGTTGGGCAATAATTTCTTTTTATGTGAAGAATGAATTAAGCAGTTCTGCTTTCTCTCTACTGCCTGTTACATCCATGCCATTTTCTCTCTTTATTGGACAGACTGTTTCTTTGACTTTTTTCTTATTATTTTTATGTTGAAAGAAACTTTTTTATTATCCTTGACTTTTGTTGCAAGTCTTTGTTCATTCTGAGCCTTTGCTTTCCTGGCTTCATTTTTGCAGATCTGGGCTATCTGCTGATATTCTGCCTTAGTTATGTGTCCCTCTATCCATTTTTTGTGCTTATACTTTTTGTCTTTCAGTTTATCAGAGAGATCTTTGTGCTGGTTTCTTCTTGGATTTCTTGTTTTTCTTTTTTAGTGGTATTGTATTGGACTTGGCTTTTAGGATCATATTTTTTAATGTTTCCCATGTTTTTTGAGTTGTTTTCCCCTTTAGAATTTTTATTCATGGAATTTTTCTTTTCCTACATAGACAAACCTGAGAGGTAACGAATGGTTTGATGTGCTCTGTGATATAGACATTAGTAGTAGGTCAGTAAATGTTATTGTTTCTGTGAAAAATAGTTAGAAATATTTGACTGTGATTATAAAAAGTTTTGGGAGTTGGCTGTGTTCCTGAAAAAGTTAGCAACCTGATAGGCTGGAGTCAGATATAAATTCATTTACAAAAACTCAAGGGTTTGAGAAGTTTTATTTATCTGTAACTGAGCTAGAGAATTTATAGTTCTTGATATTACCAATGCCAGTGCTGGCTATGTAATTTTTTCCTATTTTATTGGATTCTAGTAGCACTATTCCATGGTGAAGATATAATAAAAATTCTTTCATGAAATTGTAAATAATATGGATAGAGTTTTCCATATATATATAGCTTTTCATACCATCATTTATGTAGACTTAATGTTATCAGCAGGAACATGATCTGAATGTTTTAACAACAGAAATCTGTGTGCTGCATTGTCAGGGGAATCTTAATTACAATTATGTTTATTAAAGAAGAACATTCAGGAATTTGATTATTTTTTCCTTAGGTGATTAAGGCTGTTGAAGAAGGTTATCGTTTGCCAAGTCCCATGGACTGCCCAGCTGCTCTCTATCAGCTAATGTTAGATTCCTGGCAGAAGGACCGAAATAGCAGGCCCAAATTTGATGAAATAGTCTGCATATTGGAAAAGCTCATTCGGAATCCCAGTAGCCTGAAAACATTGGTGAACACATCAAGCAGGTATAAAATCAAATTCATGCCATGCTATCTTTCTATCATTGATGCTATGCTTCTCTGGTTTGATGAGATATCTCAGTTTTTGATTATTGTCAAAATACAAACTATTTTTCTAATTTGGAAAGAGATGATACAAAAGTAGCTACCCTTAGTTCAGACATGTCAAACTCACGATGTCATGTGACATTGCGCAACGTATCAGGATGATTTTCCCATTGCCAGCTATGGAGTGGGCGCGGCTTCCGCATGATGCGGCATCCAATAATTTTATCTCCTGAATATTACAATTTAATATAAGTTCTTTAGAAAATTGACAAATGCTGATATTATTTAAAGAAATGTGATTAAAAATTCATAACAATTTATGTCAGCATTAGCACCTACCATATCCATCAAATAGAATGCATTATATAAGAAGATGTGCTACATTTATCTTGATGGATGATGAATTATTTTATTTTGTTTATTTATTACATTCATAAGCTTTCTGAATTTTAAGAACTCTAGGACATTATAGGAACAATGGCAGTAGACATAATGCAATAGCATATTCTTCTGCAGCTTTGAAAAGAAACACACAAAATATAAAACCAGAAATTACGTATGTAAGACCGATTTAGTTCTCTGACTGTTTAGTAGATCCTCATTGTCACTTTGCAAAGTTTTTGTTAGGCTAAGTTGGGAAGATTGTGAGTAAATCACATCACTCACTCTTACTTGTCGTCTGTATATTAGCCAGTTATGAAAACCAGTTGCTAATGTTACAGTATCACCATATTATAATTTTAATAAGTGAATCGATCTGAGAAAAAATATCACCTCCCCCCCCCAAAATAAAGATATGAAATCAAAAAAATGCCCCAAGCCTGGAGTTGATGTTTGTCATTTAAAGGCCCGTTTTTTGTTTTGTGGGTTTCTGTAGCAGAGTATTTTAGTCTGGGCTGCTTGTTGTTTTAATGTTTCTTGCTATTTTTATGCTCTAGGCTTTTTTAAAAACTTTGTATGCTGCCCAGAGTCCACTGGAGTTGAGCAGCCAGTAAATTTAAACAAATAAATTAGATTTTAAAAATCGGGGTGCGAGGAAATGATCCCTCCTAAAATTGACCTGTAGAATATTTATATAGCTGGCTGTGAAGTAAAGCTTTGAAATAGTTAGGCACAAAACCTAATATTGGGCACCTCCAGGGTTACTGGACAACTCTGTTTTTCTCCATGTACAACAATCTTACATCCAACTTTTTAAAAAGATTGTGTTAATGTATACCTTGGTTTCTCTTTTAGAATTTCAAATTTATTAGGGGAACATAGCCCACTTGGAAATGGTGTCTACAGATCTGTAGGTGAATGGCTGGAAGCCATCAAAATGGGACGGTACACAGAGATTTTAATGGAAAATGGATATAATTCCATGGATGCTGTGGCTCAGGTGACACTGGAGTGAGTAGAATTCCTGATCATTTCCACTGATATAAGGGAGAGCACTTTGGGTTGGAAGTCAGTTAAGAGTAAAGGTAGAAAACAATTGGAAACATTTAAGATTTTTTTAATTGCAATTTGATTCTAGGGAAAACTCATTTATATCCTATATAAATGATAGCATATCAGAGATAACATTGATTTGTAGGTATCACAGTTGTTGAAAAGATATCATTAGTAACTTTGCACTAATAATTGATCATGTGACTTTGATCATTTCAACAGCATGCCAATTTTGGCATAAGGTGTGTCCTGCTTTTCATATAATAAAGGTACTTTCATCCTAACTGTACAAGGTGTAAGGATTTTCAAGGGAAAAAAAGTCTTGACTGCAAACATCTCTGAAAAAAAATGCAGATGAATAATCCCACTTCACTGTTATCCAGGATATGGCAACAGGTTCCTGTGCAGAAAATCTAATAATTTTGGAGCAGATCTAATCACTATTATTTTCTCTAGATTTGCTACTTTGCTCAATAGAGTTATTGTGACTCTTTCACTCATGTTATCATATTTTCCAATCTTAAATTTTTTCCAAATGATTTTTCTTTTAACATTTTGAAAAATTGTATATGTATGTATGTGTGTGTATGTACATATATATTTATATTCAAATATATTTTTCAAATTTATTGCATTTTTGTAACATACACATTTTTGTATATTTTTAACATTATAACAGTTGGAAAAGTTTCAGTCTGTGTCTTGATTTAGGAAATTCATACTACGTAAATTCAGATTAAAATGTGAGCAGAATGAATAATTCCTCTTTCTTTGTGCAGTGATATGAGGCAAGCTTATGTTAAGAGGGGATATATTTGTCCTTTACAAGGATACAGAAATATAGGGAGGCCACTGCAAGGGAAGAGGCTTTCTCTTATCAGAGACTTAATACATTCCAGACTTAAAAAATCTCAAGATCTGTATGAAATAAAAAAGGGTCCAATAGGAAAACCTATGAAGTGAACATTCCTGAGTGAAGAGTTCAAAAAACAGAAAAGCACCCTGACTTTAATTGAGAGTGACAATACCAGGAGGGTCACATTTTTGTGCTGCTCCAAACTGACAAGACCTTGATTAAAATACAGGAAGGTCAGAGGTCTTGACTGATGCATGGCAAGATATGGAATCCTTTCTCTTAAAGGCAGCTTTGCCAAAATGAAAGTGAGGTGTGGGAAAAGGAATTCCCTGTTTGTTTGTTTGTTTGTTTTTACAAAAAATAAATTGTGATTTTTTTTTCTCCCACCTCCCTACAATTATAATGAAATTTAATAAATGCCTTCATTTCCTCTGGCTTCTCTGGGTTCCAAACTAAAAAAAATGCTTGTCAATGTCATCTATGTTAGGTTGCTTTTTTTTTTTTAATTTTTTTTTTCTATAAATATGTATACAACCTCCAGTTATTCAATACTATGTCGCCTGGGTCTCCCTCCTTATCTGCTCCTTCTTCTTCCATCTAAATTGATGTTAACTATCTTTTAACCGTATTCTCTTTTCAGCCAATCATAAAAAGTTCCCCAGATTTCATAGTAGTCTGACTCTGTCTTATCTTTAATCGTCATTGTTAGTCTAT
>NW_015386377.1:182028-183067 GCF_001527695.2 Protobothrops mucrosquamatus | reverse complement strand
ATATCAATTTAGTTTGTATTGCTTTCTGAATATATAATGCCACTCCTCTTTTACTCTGGTCCACAAGTGAGGTGTATAATTCTCCCAATTTTGGATATTCTAATAAATTTTTATGTTGTTTCCTAATATGAACTTCTTGTAAACAAATTATGTCCATTTTTAGTTTCCCCAGTTTATTTAGTGTTCTTTTCCTTTTTATTGTCTAGTTTAATCCATTTATATTTATCGAGATTATTTTTATCTCTTCTTCCATGATTATTTATTTAAGGTTTTAGCTGATCTCGTCATTCTCATCTCTCTTTGTTCTTTTGCCTCTTTTGCCCTTGCTCCTTCTACCAATGCCTTTTCCTCCTGTTCTTTGCTATACTCACCCTGTTGTTTCTCTTTCTGATCTCCTTGATGTCTAATTCCTCTTTTCCCTCTCAGCCTTTCTTCTTCTTGCTGTCCAAAGTAGTGATCATAAAAAAGCTCTGCTTTCTCTAATGTGTCTAGTCTGTGTCTCTGTTCTTGCCAGTTTACCATTACTCCTTCTGGTATTAACCATCTAAAATTTATCTCTTTTTCAATTAAGACTTTTGTCAAAAATTGATACTCCTTTCTCAAGTCTCTCACTCTTCTTGGAATCTGCTTTAATATCACTATCTCTCTTCCTTTATATTTTATTGTGACATTTCTCAGTTTCTGTAATATATCTGCCCTTAGTGCTTTCTTAGTAAACCTTATATGGACCTCTTTGGGAAGCTTATTTCTCGTTGCATATCTAGTATGTATTCTAAATATCTCACCTATATCATTAATTATCTTTTCCTTGGTTTCTCCAGTGCTTCTGCTAATATTTCTGCCATCACATCTGCTAAATTCTCTCCCTTTTCTTCTTCAACATTTTGAAATCTTAAGTAATAATCAGCTCTATCCATCTCTAGAGAGATAATCGTTTTTTCCTGGTTCCTATCTGTTAATGTCAGTCGACTGTCCATCTCCTCTACTCTCTTATCCATTAATTCAATTTTCCCTTCCACTTGTTGCAGTCTTTGTTCAC
>NW_015386377.1:176248-181322 GCF_001527695.2 Protobothrops mucrosquamatus | reverse complement strand
AGGAAGCTGAAGAAAAAACAGCAACTCACTTAAAGGAAAAAGCAAACAATCTCCAACAGTTATTTACTCTCAACTCAGTTCTATTAGTCCAATTGTTTCCAGTAGGCTTTTTAAATTCCCCAGTCTTTACATTGATTTATTGATTTATTGCCTTCAGCTTTTTTTTTTCGCTGCTGAAATTCCAGAGGAGGAAACAGGAACAGCTTAAGGGTCTGCTCCTCCCCCCCCTTTTCTCCACGGCTTCAAATTCTTCTTATTCACCTCCCAGCATTTCCAGCATTTAAGAGAGAAAGTTTTCCTCCTTTTTACAAACTCTTTATCAGCTCACCCAGGCGATCCTCCAATTTTACTTTCTGATTCTTGGAAGCGAACGCCGGCTTGTGACAGCTCGCAATGGCTGTCTGACAGCTGCTGGTCTGGGAAGCTTCTGTTCGGCTCTCCAGGAGATTGTGATCCCTCCTGTGCTGCCAAACTATCCTTCCCTTCTTCACTGTCCCTACAGAACAGCTCTGGTCTGTCTAGGACTAGGCAGACCTCCCCAAACAGCTGAAAAGCAACGATTCCTAGGGAGCCCCCAAGGAATACGTCGTGCCGCCGAGACGTTCACTTCTCCCCTCTCTATGTTAGGTTGCTTTTTTTTTTTTAAAGCAATCCCCTCTCTATGTTAGATTGCTTTTAAAAAAATTATTTGCATTGTATTATTGGTCTGCACACACAACCCTTTTAAGCACAACATTCTCTCTTCTTACTGCTCAAGGATGCAAATTAATCCTGACTCTACGGGAGATCTTCAACAATCTGCTGTTCAGTTAAAAGTATATGGTTTGCTTTATTTATTTATTTATTTGATTTAATATCAGAGGATTTCTTCTCAGCAGCAGAGTGAAAATTAGGACACAAAACATCTCCCTGCTTATATTTTAAACTGTGAAATATGATGAATGTGTCATAGCTCCTTGGCTGTGCTTGAATACTTCATCTTCTTTGAACCTGCATCAGCTGTTTCAATATTTTTCATTTGTTTCTATTTTATTGGATAATCTTAGATCCAATTCTGACTTTAACAGTAGTCAATTTTAACAATTAATATATAGTACAGCTAAGGTTTACAAAGCATCAAACACAGAAACAGAATCTACTTTTAGCAAATGTCTTAACTATGAAAAGGAAATAAGAAAAATATGTTGAATTTTCTGAATTCCTGCACTGGTTTTATAAATTTGGATTTCCCTGATATTCTCTTGTCTGTTATGTATGTATCAATCATATAAGAATTTGGGTATGTCCTATATTTTTACAAGTATCTTTCTGTTTGGGTATTTGCACTTATGTTAAATAATATAGTCATTAATTTCTGCCTTATTGACTATTATACTAATTATTAATTTCTTTAGCATGTATTATAATTTTGATAGTGGATGTCATGTTTTCCCTTCAATTATATAAAAATATTATTTATTAATAACAATAAGAGTTGTATTTGCTTAGTGTGGGAAAACAGATACTATCGGAGAAGAGAGGAAACATTTGATGGTGTAATATTAGATCTAGATTGAAGAAGATTATATATACCACTGAGTTACTAATGGACCCAGACAACAAGTTGTCTATTAAGTATTTGACTATAAAATTAGAAAATTAATAAAATATTTATAAATGCCAAAAAATATTTTTAAAACATCCTGCCCCTGAAATAATTTCAATTTTTTTAAAGTTGTCATATTATAGAAATTAACACAAGTAACAATATTATCAAATTTTAAAGGGATTTTGGCTTTTAGAAAAATTAGATTTACAAGTACAAGTGCTTAAAACTAGGTGGAATATACTATCCCTAAACTTGTAAAATAGTGTTTTCTGCTGTTTCTAGTGAAGTTCTCATCCTCAGGTTTTAATGCTTTATTTAAAATTTAATCCAATTAGTTTCAGGTTCCATGTGGGATGTGTGTGTGTGTGTGTGTGTGTGTGTGTGTGTGTGTGTGTGTAAAGGAGCTCATACTAGTGGAATTTTCTATGAGATCAGAGTGAGAATCATGCAGAAAAGGTAACTGTTAAAAAGAATATTTAACAAAATATATCATTAAGCTGTAGATAATAGAGACTGAAAGTGTATTTCTTCCACATTCTGCTTTTCTCCAACCCAGTGCCTTTGAAATTGTATCTACAAATCCCAGAATTCTATAGTTTTTTGTGTGCCAACCTTAGGATTTTTAGAAAGGAATTTTTGATGTACTCAACCAAACTAAAATTTGAGAAGTCTTGGTGAAGGCCAAGAATACTACATTAGTATTGTATAAATGTGCACTAATAGAAATTAGATTGTTGATATTATTCAAGCAAAAAATTAAGATTTGGACTGGGCTGATTAGTTACAGAATGAAGATTCCAGTTTTCTCTTTCTCCATATTTGTATCGCCTGTTTCTGTAGGCTCACCAGTAATATCACAGAATTTATTGAAAAACATTTTGTCTTTCTTTATTTTCTACACTAGTTATATAATAAAACAACTATTGTATGGAAACTATTTATAGATAAAATATTAAGATAGCATCATTCTGCTGATCCATCTCAAATCCTTCTGTCCATAAAACCATAATAATAAAAGGGATTTGTTATGCTACTTTACATTAGAGTTCTGGGTATGAGAAACTCCTAAATGAGAAAGAGTATTCAGATGATCCTTCTTCAGACTGCCATAAAAGTTCACATTTTTAATGTTCCTAGCTTAAGTTCCCTGAAAATGGAATATAAGCATTTCACCATAAAGGGATGCTTGGTATCTTCTTCTTGATCTGGTTTTATAGTCACCAATATTACTCTCTTTTGTCTCAACAGCCTGCTGCATATATAAACCAGGCCCCAGTTTAGGTTAAGCTTCTTGGAAGCCAAAGTCAAAGATGACCAAGGGCATGCACTTCTTGCTCAGCATAGTGGATTTTGTGCAAAAAATGTGTATATTTCTGACAATTGATTCCTACATTGAGAATAGGATTGGACCTAATGGCTAAAATGTCCCCTTCCAACCCTATGATTCTATGGAAAGATTTGAAAGCAATGTCTTCTTCCTTTCACTCATTTTGGAGGCAAGTTCATTGTGGAAAATTTTTTATCTTGTCAGATTGAATAGCAGTTGGGTATATATGGCATCTTATATTAAGTCAACCATCCACCTACTTTAAAAACAAACCATCAAAACATTCCTAAGTGATTTATTATTACCAACTGTATCTTTAATTTGTTCCACCCATTATTCCTATCATAAATAATGTCACTTTTAGAATTCATCAGCTATATTTTTTGTATTTCAGTTTTAAAAATATGCTTCAATTTTTATTGAAAATCGATGAAGTCCACTTGAGACATTAAAATATAAGATAAAACAGATAAATCAAAGCTCACTTATATACTTTCTGAATCACAGATTGTATTTTGTAAGTAAACTGGCTATGAGAAATGTATTTGAAACCTGAATGGATTATTTGATGTAGCCAAAACATTCAACTAGTTGAATAATGAAGTTCCCGTATTATTGTATTTTTATACTTTTCAGTCCATATGTGTATGGTATAAAACACATTTTTATGTATAGATACCGAAAAAAATAAAACAAAATTACTTTCAATCAATTGATAAGTCATTCTTTATTGCAAATGTAAAATATAGCAGAAAAACAAAAAAATCCCAACTATTGCAACAAAAGAAAATATTTACAATAAAAACTCAAACTTATTAATAAATGAGTAATAGTTTCATTTGATATAATTGAAACATTTTCTGGATTAGTCAGTTTCCATGAAGAAACCAGTAGGGTAATATAGCTCTTCTTGTCATAGAATCATAGAGTTGGAAAGGTACACTAGGCCATTACCTCTAAACCCTTGGTCACAATGAAGATCCATTTTTTTAAAAAAAACAAAACAGAAAAATGGCTATTTAATCTCCAAATGACTGATTAAACCTCTATTTGAAATCCTTATGTTAAACTAAATCTCTTGTTGAATTTCTCAAATATTTCCTAGAACAAAAGAAATCATGACAATTTACTCTGTTCTTAAGGATAAGCAGCAGCTTAAAGAAAAAGCATGGGACCTTCAAATTATTTATAACAGCTGAACTCCTGAGAACATGTTTGGATGGGAAAATATACATCTTTATTCTAAACCCAAAGTAATTTGCAATTTCCCAGAAAACAAGAGATTGTGGTTAACTATTTAGAAGAAACATGGAAAATGTTTGGATTTAAATGTGTTGTAACATACTTACTAGGGTTGAGTATTCATATTGTTCCAGAGCTGGGGAACAATAAAATCAGATAAAATCAAAATTCAGCACTTTAAAATAGATTTCACCTTTCAACATTATTTAAAATTCATTATATGGTTTTGCTGCTTTCCCAGAACTTTTATCATGCAATCTGAGCCCAGGCAAGAAGGAGGTTGAATGTTACATAGAAAAATAGTCTGATTATTAGAAATGAGAACCTCAGTCTTTGTGAAGGCATTGTGAAGCCTTTTGAATGTAACATTTTTTTAAAAAATGGATTCCATAGCATTTGCCCCAAGTCCTGTGCTCTGTTCCAGATCCTCTTCCATGACCTGACAACCAGTGTGTTCCAATATTATTGTTGCCATGTAGTTCTAATTCTAGTGAGAGATGGATCCCGTTTTCTACCTATGCTTCCATCTGGATTATCAGACTGTTCTCACAGAAAAAAGAGCAACTATTTTCTAACTTTATGGACAATCTCTGATGATTTTGAGTGCCAGAACAATCCTCAAGAATAGCTAAGTAATGAAACTGGCCTCTTAAATTGCATACTTGACTGGACTTTAATGGCTAACAACAAAAGGTGGACTTCATCACATCTCCCTTATGAAAGATACCGTATTTATCGGCGTATAACACGCACTTTTTCCCCCTGAAAATAGGGGGCAAATGATGTGTGCGTGTTATACGCCGATATACGGCCAGCCCGGGTAAATTCGGCCATATTCTTCAATACGGGCCGGCCCCAGCAGTTCCCCTCTCCTCTTTGTGTGTGTGTGTGTGTTTGTCTCTCTCTCTCTCAATTCT
>NW_015386377.1:166362-174715 GCF_001527695.2 Protobothrops mucrosquamatus | reverse complement strand
TGCCGCCGCCGCCAGCCGGGGCATAATACGGTAAATAAATACGAGCATGGGGATCCACGTGTGAACGAAGCCCCACTCCCCCTCCCCTTTTGCTTTCGCTCTCGAGCCGGCGCTTTTTTTTTCTTGAAATTTCCCTCTTAAAATGAAGGTGCGTGTTATACGCCTGTGCGCGTTATACGCCGATAAATACGGTACATATTGAATATCAGGACACCTTGTTGCTTTTCATCCAGTGGACGGCTCTGAAAATTTATAACAATATGTGTGGGTGTTGTGTTGTGTTGTGTTACATTGTAATTGTTTCATTTTTCTTTTAAAATAAATGTTTGTTTTTAATAAAAAAAAGTTCCTTTATGGAAAAAATATCAGGAATTCACCGGCTCTTGCTTTTTATTCCTTATTTTTCATCTGGTGACATGTATATATTTAAAAATCAGTTATGATACCATATTTCTTTTGAAAAGGATAAACAACAAGAGCAGATGAATGCTTTATGTTCTCCCACAAGAATTGAAAACTTAATTTTCTAAACTGTTTCACATACTCTATGAGCATTCCTGAACATATCAAAATGCCATCCTTTCAGGTTCAAGATCTCTATGCTTTTCAAATCTGCATGAAGTGCAGATTACAAGTTTTGAAAATAATCATTTTTAAATACGCATAGTTTTTCAGTCATACTGACATATCTTTAAAAAGTATAATACTGATGTGAAGCAACATCAGTTTACTTTACCATTTGTTTATACCAGCGCTTGATCATAATGTCAAAAGTATGACAGTACAATATGATAAATTTTCCTGGGGAAAGATGCAGAATCTGCACTTTTTTAGCCTTACCCAAGCAATATATGGTTCTGTAATTATAATTCAAACACAATTAGCAGTTCTGATAAATGGGGCAGGGTATCCATTGATTTAATTGGAATTGTATTACTTTTCACATTACTCAAGTGTGTATAGCGTTAATATTAAATGTGTTCAAAACTTTTCTGCCATAAATTAAGTATTCCTTTGGCAATCTATAATACTCTTTCTGATGTAAGCCAACTCTACAATAGTATGTCAATAAATGATAACATTCAGGAATGAAAGGAAAAACCTGAATTAAGGATATATATATCCAAAAGTTTTCCACTCCAAATCTCCCCCTACTAATTCTGCTCTGATGTTCATCTCTATTTAGCTAGTGGTTTTTCATATGATAACTTAAAAGATACTACTGGGAAGTTTTTAGATGGCCCTGAGAATACTACCCAGGATGGTTATTATGAAGAAGCAATATATGTGGATGTATGTATCTGACTGTGTGTATACATCTAGATACACACATATACACAAACACATACGTATATTTAAAAAGCTATATGCCACTCTTCAACCAAAATAGAGCTTGTAGTTGAATAATAGATGGACAGGTTATTTTCTTCATTCTGTAGAAGGCAAGTGTTGTTTTCATACATATACCAAGCATACATACATGGAGTGGGTGAACTCAATCTACCTGTTGAAATAAGCGATCCAACTCCCCAAGGCACAGGAAAATAAAATAGGAACATTTACGCATGCCTTGTTCTTATAGGAAGGATCACTGTTCTGTTCTCTGAGGAAGAGTAGCACTAGAAACTGCACTAAAATGATCTGAGATGTCCCAGTTCAGCCTCCTTTTCTATAGAGTGAAAAACAAAACAAAACATAAAAGCTAAAGCTTTTACTGGACTGTTTATATCTGTCTCTGTGACTATGAATATTTCTCAAAAGCAAAAATATTTTCATCTGATTTGGGGGAATGGGATGAGGATGAATGGCTATGGCTTAGTAGAAAAATAACGTACTCTCTTCCATACTCACTAATTTTTCTCACATTTCTTGAGTTCAAGCAAAGCTTTCTCATTTATACTGCCTCAGAAATAGCAAGAAATCCTGGCATCCTCTGATAGTTAAAGGAAAACAAGCGTTGGCTTACCTGAACGCCTTTTCTCAACATGACGAGGAAGAATCCACCTGTGGGTTATTTCAGTCCTACTGCCCAATCAGACCAAGTTGTCAAGTTGTCACGCCTCCTTCTTGTCTGGGACTTCCCAGTTTTCATGGACGGTGGAGCCAATGACAATATTGTGACATGATGACTCTCGAGCAGGTAATAAAGGAAAAGACAAACAAAAAAACATTCAACCCGGACCTAACTGACTAACGGGAGGGCGTGGATTCTTCCTCGTCATGTTGAGAAAAGGCGTTCAGGTAAGCCAACGCTTGTTCTCCAACATGACTGCGGAAGAATCCACCTATGGGATGTACCAAAGCTCCCGGAGTCCCTATGGGCGGGAGTCAGGCATGGCCAGGTCCCCAGACGGTGTGACCACTTGTTGCAAAATACGCCTACCGAAGGCAGCTTCGGCCGACGCAAATTTGTCCAAGCGGTAATGCCGAATGAATGGCGAAGGTGACGACCATGTCGCCACCCTACAAATGTCCTCAATAGAAGCCTGGGTTGCCCATGCCGCAGAAGTAGCCGCACTGTGGGTAGAATGGGCCGTCACGCGAGAGGGAACAGGCAGGGCCAGAGAGACATATGCGCTGGCAATACAAGCCCTAATCCATCTACCTATGGTGGAAGCTGAAGCCTTCTGGCCAATAGAAGAAGGCTGGAAGGAGACAAACAGAGCTTCCGATTTACGGAAAGGTGCCGTACGCTTAAGATAGCATCGCAGAGCTCTCCAAACATCGAGTGTGTGCCACTGCCATTCCATGTCATGTGACGGGTGAGGGCAAAAATCTGGAAGGATGACTTCTTGAGCCCTATGAAAAACAGTGTTAACTTTCGGAATAAAGGAAGGGTCCAGGTGAAGAACCACCCTATCCTCATAAAACGTGCACAGGTCCTTCCTGACCGACAAGGCAGCTAATTCTGAAATGCGTCTGGCAGAAGTGATCGCAATCAGGAAGGAGACTTTGAGAGACAAGTGTAGTAAAGAACACGTTTTGAGAGGTTCAAAGGGGGATGAAGTCAAGGCCTGAAGAACCCGAGGCAGACTCCAGGTAGGATATCTATGAACTACAGGAGGCCTACTATTAATGACCCCTTTAAGAAAGGACCGTACAGTAGGGTGTCTGGACAAGGATTCCGAAGAATCCCACGATAGTACTGAGGAAAGTGCCGCTAACTGTCGTCGAACAGTGTTGGGCGCCAGTCCTTTTTTGACGCCCTCCATCAAATATTCCAGCACCCTGGGAATGGTTACCTGAGACAAACTCACGTGATTCCTGTCACACCAGCGACAAAAGTCCTTCCACGTATGATCATAAAGACGGTTAGTCGACAGCCTCCTAGCCACTTGGATCATAGCTATCACCTCTGCCGAATATGACTCCATAGTTAGGGCGTGGCGTTCAAATGCCAAACGGTCAATTGAAGCCATTGGGGGTCCAGATGTTGAAGATCCCCGTGTCAATCGTATTTGGCCGTCGGGGATCCTCCACGGGGCAGAGACCGAAAGGCTCACCAAGTCTGCAAACCAAGGCCTTCTGGGCCAGTGGGGAGCTACGAAGATCACCTCCGCCCTTTCCTCCAGGATCTTTCTGATGACTGCTGGAAGTAGAGGCAGAGGAGGAAAAGCGTACAACAGGCCCTGCGGCCACCGGCTGCGTAGGGCATCCACTCCCTCTGCTCCCTGAGAGGGGAATCGGGAGAAGAATCTGGGAAGCTGGGTGTTCCCCGGTGTGGCAAACATGTCCACTATCGAACGACCAAACCTGTCCGATATTGCTCGGAAGACATGTGGATGTAACATCCATTCCGAGTGATCCACCAGTTCTCTGCTGAGGAAGTCTGCCTGCCTGTTTGCTTTTCCCGAGATATGCTCGGCCCTGAGAGAAAGCAGGTTTTTCTCTGCCCAAGAGTTCAGAGCTCGAGCCTCTGTCATGAGAGACTTGGACCGGGTGCCCCCCTGACGATTCATGTGGGCTTTTGCAGCCACGTTGTCCATTAGGACTAATACATGTTTCCTCCTGAGTGATGTGTGAAAGTGTCTGAGAGCCAGGTGAATTGCTCTGAGCTCCAGCCAATTAATGCTGTGTCTGAGGTTTGTCTGTGACCACTGACCCTGAGCCATCTGGGATTGGAGATGTGCTCCCCAACCGAAGAGGCTTGCGTCCGTGGTCACCCTGAGCCGACTGGGCTCCTTGAATAGGGTCCCCTTGAGCATGGCCGAAGAGACCCACCAGTCGAGAGAGAGACGCACCTGATGAGGCACTCGCACCAATTGGTTGGATGTGCTGGTGTGTTGTCTCTGATACGGGAGTAAGAACCATTGAAGGTCCCGTGCATGTAACCAGGCCCATGGTACTATTGTGATACAAGATATTAGCTTCCCCAGTAGTTGGGAAAGCGTGGCCAGTGACACGGTCCTGCTTCTGCGTACTTTGAGAGCCAGATCCCTGATGCTCCTGCATCGCTCCTCTGATAGATACACGTGACAAGCTTCCGTGTCTATCACCGCGCCCAGATGTAGCAGGCGGGTGGAGGGAAACAGTTGGCTCTTTTTGAAATTTATCAGGAACCCGTGTTTCTGCAAGGTGTTTATTGTGAGAGCCAAATCCGACTGGGCATGTGAAGCAGACAGGGACTGGATTAGAATATCGTCCAGATAACATTGGACGCGGACAGGGACTAACCTTAAATGAGCAGCCAGCACCGCCAGGATCTTTGTGAAGACTCTGGGTGCTGAGGATAGGCCGAATGGAAGAGCCCTGTACTGAAAGTGGCGGTTGAGGTAACAGAATCGCAGGTACCTGCGATGATCCGGGAGAATAGGGACGTGTAGATATGCTTCCTTTAGATCTATTGAAGTTAATAGGTCCCCCCGTCGTATGCTGGCTAAGATGGACTGTAGCATCTGCATCTTGAATCTCCTGTAATGGAGGTGAAGATTTAGTCCCTTGAGATCCAGGATTGCCCTCCATCCTCCTGAAGACTTTGGAACTACGAAGAGGATGGAGTAATACCCCTGTCCCGCTTGATCTAGGGGAACCTCCTCTATAGCCCTGATGGAAATTAAATGCTGAATGGCGTCTTCCATGAGTCCTCTTTTTATGTGGTTTCTCATGGCTGGGCAAGACACGAAATGATCCCGTGGCATGGATTTGAATTCCAGGGACAGGCCGTCTATGATGGTGCATAGAACCCAGGAATCCGTGGTGGTGCCCTCCCATTGGCGGATAAAATAAGTTAATCTGCCGCCTATGGGAGGAGCCCCCTCCAAGTCACTTGCGACGGAAGGGGCGACCCCCTCTACCACGAAAGGGCTGCTTGTTTTGGGGCTGGTACCTTGATCGATCCCTCTAACTTGTTCTATCAAAGGAACGTTGCTGTCTTGGGGCTGGGGGCCGGTAAGGCTGCGCTGACTCCGACGCGGTCCCAGTCCGAAAGGACTGCCTGCAACCGTATGGGAGGAAACGCCTGTTGGATCTATGCGCCAAATGAGAAATGATTTTTTGTTTTTCTATGAGATATGGCGTTAGAGCTTCCCCGAACAATTTGCCACCAGTGAAGGGGGCAGTGGCTGCACGCCACTTATGTTTGCTCTCGGCTCTCCAGGTTTTGAGCCATAAGAGCCTCCTGGCCACTACGCTCGAAGCTATAGCTCGGGCTGAGTGCTTAGCCGAATACAGGGAAACATCCGCCATATACTCGGATGCAGCAATGAGTTTGGTCAGATCCTGATGGATTCTGACCTCCTCTAGTGGAATTCTGTCCTGTAACTGACGAAGCCAGGAAATTGAAATTCTGGCAAAAAAGGATGTTGCAGTTGCCGCCTTAGTAGCCCATGCAGATGCCAAATGGACCTTGCGGAAGGCCATTTCTGACTTTTTATCTTCTGCCTTAAGGGCGTCTGAGATGTCTGCTGGGAGGCTGGCAGTCGAAAAGAGTGGGGCTAGTGACTCATCAATCTTTGGCACCTCCAATAGATCTGCAAGATTCTTGGCCACATCCACTATCTTGCGCTCAGCCGGTCCCTGGGTCGGTTGAGCTGCAGGTGATTCCCACTGCCCTTGAACATTCCTGAGGAATAAAAGGGGACAGGGGATTTGTAGGTGTTCATCTACAGGGATCGCAAACAAAGGATGGTGTCCTGTTCAGATGAGGGTTGAGGGGTTGGAGCCGGATGGGAGGCAAGTTTACCTGTGTTACAGGCCCTACGTAACAATGAGGGGAATAGTGAAGCATTGAAGAGCTCTGCCATGGGTTGTGACTCATGGGTAGGTTCCTCACAATCCGACCAACCATCCTTACCGCCCTCATATTCCGACATTTGAGAGGAGTCGGAATCCGGGGAGTGTGTAGGGGAAACCACACCTGACCTATCCAGAGGAGGACGAGTAAAGGTAGTCTGTACAGAAGACTCTGGAACTGGGAACGCCTGCTGTTGGCCCGCTGCCGCCATGGCTTGGAATACAGCCTGCGATATCCATCCCTGGAGCTGGTCGGAGAAGGACTGCTCCAACGGAGGCCGTAACCCCGTATCAGTTGGCAAGACAGCAATAGTTGGTGCTGTGGATGGACCGGGTAAATCAAGATCCTCCCCAAACAGAGGTGGTCTTACCTGACCAAGGGCCTGAACCGAGGCCTGCAGCTGCACATTCTCCAGCGACCAAGCTCTCGATGTGGATGGCAGAGGCGTTCCTGCATCGGGTGGTGTGGGAGTTGACAGGGTGTGACTTCTTTCAGCAGACAAACGTTGGGCCCGGGAAAATTGCTTCTCCAGGGCTCTGTGAGTACGGTCAGCCTTCCTGCCATATTTCGATTTGGCCTTGGCCTTACCTCTAGGTACTTCAGGCGGTGGTTCAGCTTGGCTGGATGTATTGCCCATGTCCGAAGGCGGTGGCTCAGTGGTTTCTGCCATATCCATCGAGATGCAACCCCAGGTGACCTTGGGACTGACCCGGTTCTGCAAGGGACGTCAGGAGGCCCTCCTGAAGAGGGGCTGACTTCACATGGACAGGCGTGAGTCAGTCCACTGGCTAACCTGATCTCATGCCTGGCTCACCAAATTGGTGACGGGATCACACGTGTCCCACAATAGTGGCGATGGTCAGGAACTTGAAGCAACCACTAGATGCAGAAGGGCAGAAATAGGCAATGTGGCGAGCAGGGCCTGATGACTGTTGTATGAACAGTGAAGCACACCCTGTAGAATGTATCTCTTGAATAAGAATAATGCTTTCTGAAACTCACAAACTCAATGAGAAAGAGTACAAGTAAATAACTGTGAAGCAGTATGCAATTGGTAAAATATGCACAATATTTTGACTAATTTGTGTTAGTATGCAAGTACTCAAAATGGCGACCTAGGCCTAGGAGACAAGAGCGTTTTGTTTTTGTTTTTTTTTTGTTTTTTTTTAATTTTATATGATTCAAAATGGCGGACGCCTAAAATTTAGGTAGAATGCGAGGGAGGAGAGAGGCAAGGAGGAAGAGAAAAGGCAAATTTGGGGGCTGGATATGAAGGGAACCCCCCCCCCAAGGGGAAAGGAAGGCAAGAACAAGGAGCTGGTTCGATTGTGGAGTGTTTGAAAAAAGTGTGCCTAACGGCCGTTAGGCACACAAACCACTCACCCCCGATGTTACAGAGCTTCCTCCTACTCAAAACTACTTGATTCTAGCAAGAAAATATAAGAGGTGAACTTTCCCCTTCACAGTGCTCGAAGCCAGCAGCTTAGCTGAGCTTCAGAGCAAAAATTTCCTCCGACTAAAGCAGCTCCGTAGGAAAAACAAAATGGCGGCCGCAAGTATTTCTGACCGGGCCCGGTCAGAAACGAAGCCACGAGGCTTCAGGGTGTGGCTGCCAGCATGAAGAGCGCTCGCGTGCTGTCTTTGGGGGTATAAAACAATTGAAAAACCCCCCCAGGGCAAATGAAAAGGCAAAAGGTTTCTCCCCTTTTAAATAATAATAGGAATGGCTCAGCAATATAAGCTGAATTGAGGGAAGGGAAACTAGCCACCCCCCCCCAGTCCTGGAGGGGAAAAAACAATTCAAAACAACCCTGAAGGAGAGGGGAAATGAATAATTTCTGAGGGGAGGGACTTCCGGTGGCAGGCGCCTTCGCTGGACGCAGCTGTTTGCTGCTCCCGCCTGTTTCTGCGTAAAAGCCGTCCTGACAGCCTGCATCAGCTGTCAAACGGCTTGATACCTTTCCCCTGGGCATAGGGGGATAGGTGAGCTGCCCGAGGTAGGAGTTGAGTTCCCGAGTCGTCCCTTGTGGACGATGTAGGTGAGAACTCCTCCGGAGCCCCGGGCTTCTCCGCGATCCAGGACGCCTTCGCTGCAGCGAAGCTAGAAGCCGCCGCCACCGC